>NW_026907877.1:0-89632 GCF_033807575.1 Cydia pomonella
TAAATTGAGCCAAAAACGAGAAATTAGGACCAGTTTCACCGTGACGGGGTGGCCTAGGGGTTCATGACGTTAACTGGCTAAAGACGCCCCGGTTAGCTAAAGACGCTGGTTCGAATCCGACCTTCGCCACTGGAGGCCACCTCGTCACTTTTTGTTTGTCGTACACGTACAAAGTGGTGCCATCTATTTTAGCGAAGTTTTCCCTCGGGAGATAAATACCTTAAACATAGAAAGTAGCGCCAACTGGCGAGGATATATGCACAACTACCAAGGGGCGCAGGGCCAGGGGCAGCGGCGGGGAGGGGGCGGGGGAGGGCGGGGAGGCGGCGGGAAGGGGGCTAGTGGCGCCCTCTATATATTTTTTAAACAGATCCATAGCTAACTTACTTACAAAGACGGATCATTGCGGAAGGAACAAGTGACGCCATCTAACGGATCTTTGCCGAACTTTTTAAATTCATCGATAACTAACTTACTTACACGTACAAAGTAACGCCATCTGACGGGGATCAATGAACAACTACCAAGTAGCGCCATCTAACGGATCTTTGCCGAACTACCAAGTGGCGCCATCTAACGGATCTTTGCCGAACTACCAAGTGGCGCCATCTAACGGATCTTTGCCGAACTACCAAGTGGCGCAGGGCCAGGGGCAGCGGCGGGGAGGGGGGCGGGGGGGGGGAGGGCGGGGAGGCGGCGGGGAAGGTGGGGGGAGGGGGGGTGGGGTGAGGGGGGAGGGGGGGGAGGGGTGGGGGTAAGGGGGAGGGGGGAGGGGGTGGGGTGAGGGGGGAGGGGGGAGGGGGGTGAGGGGGGAGGGGGGGGGGATAAATACCTAAACTGAGCCAGAAACGGCATATCCTCCCTACTTATTAGTATTAGTACTCTGACATTGGGGACCTTTTACATCTCCAGATTTAATGTATTATTTACCATAGAGACAATATGTCTCTGTTTTACTGTAGTCATTATTTATTTTAAGATAATTATATTGTAATGTTTACCTAGGTATTGGCCGTTGTATTTGTAAATGTTGTTATATTTTTTTCATGTCACTACATGATGTTACTATAAATGTTGTATCGACTTGTAAAAGAGTCCTTGAGGTCTACTTGCAGATTTACTTTTAGAATTTTGAAATTCGTATTGCTTAGTTAAAATACTTTATTTTGTAATATACTGATATGAAACGAGTAAATCTAAAATGTAACCTAATGGTAAATGTAGGTGAGCAAAGGGACTTGCTCTAGCAGGATGGCCGAGCTGTAAGGATACTGTTTAGTTTATATAGATATTTTGTCATTATAATACATTTTTCTAGATTAAATAAGCTAACTATAGTATTAAAAGTATTTGTAACGATCGATCACGTGAAGAGTCACGTGATCGATCCCTCCATCTTAAATATTGAACGAGCATTCGGGAGGTGACATTCGAACGATGACAGTCGAACGATGACGGTCGATGCAAAATTACAAGTGGTTACGTTGATTGTATTATTAGCAGGTCAGTACGTTTTGTTTTGTTAGAACTCGATACAATATAATTGCATGTCTGAGCGACAAGCGTACTACTGTCGTGTGGTTAGTTAGATTGGAAGAGGTTATATTCATTGTGCCAAATAAATGTATTTTGATCACACCTACCGTTCTTTTAATATTATGGTTAGACCCCTTATATCATGCTGAAGGTGAAGTGATACGTGATCTAAAGTCATTCAACACAAAAAACGTGGCTCTGCATAAAGACTGTATGGATTTTCCATCGTATTTTGAACAAATATCCTTGTGTATTTCCAAAAAATGTGAAGATTTCGAGGAAAAGGACAGCGGTTGGAGTCTCGAGAAGATTGAGTTTCTCAACGTCAACGTTAACAAATATCAACCACTCAAAGGATCTACATATATACCACTGCCACCCGAGGTGCAATCGAAGAATGCATGTGTTAACGTGAAAAATCAAGATAACAAGTGCTTTTTTTGGGCCATCATTAGTGCTCTCTATCCAGTTGATAAAAACAGTGATCGTCCCTCATCGTACCCACATTATACGGACATTTTTAATGTGACAGGTATAAAAGATTCAGTTTGTCTCTCGGACATTAAAAAGTTTGAAAAATTAAATAAAATCAGTGTCAATGTATATGGTATTGATACAGATAAGAAAAGGGATGACAGGGGTCTGACTATTGTACCTCTACGTATTTCGAAAATGTCTTGTGAAAATCATGTAAATTTGTTATATTTTGAGAGAGGTGATGTTTCACATTATTGTTGGATTAAAAATTTGTCTCGTTTGGTGCGTTCGCAAATTACTAAACACACAGAAAAAACATGGATATGTGATGGGTGTTTACACCCCTTTGCAAATAAAAATAAACTAGATCGACACCGAGCAATTGGTTGTGGGGAGACACTTGTAGAGCTACCTAAGCCTAATGATAAATACTTACGTTTCAAAAATTATAATAATAAAATGAAAGTGCCATTTGTAATTTATGGTGACTTTGAATCGATTTTAGTTCCGTTAGCTAATGAAAAATCTAATACTACAAGTGCTACTTGTAACACCCATAAACATGTGCCATGTAGTTTTTCCTATTATATTCATTGTGAATATGACAATAATTTATCCAAATTTGTTATCTATCGCGGTGAATATTGTGTGGAGAAATTTATACAGAGCATTCGTGAAGACGCTGATAGAATTATAAAAATCTTGCAAATAGTCGTACCACCAAAAAAAATAACAGCGACAGCAGCGGTGCTAACACCTCCTCCAATATATGTCATATTTGCAAGAAAAAAATTGGAGATGATGAAGCTTATGTAATTGATCATTGTCATTTAACGGGTAATATTAAAGGCAAAACACACAATTCATGTAATTTGAATTACCAATTACCAAAGTTTATACCAGTCGTCTTTCACAATTTGAGCGGTTACGATTGTCATCTATTCATTAAAGAATTAGCCAAGATTAAGGGAAAGTTAACCTGCATTCCCATTAACAAGGAAAAATATATTTCACTCAATTTAAGGATTAACGAATACAGTCTTAGGTTTGTCGACTCGTATAAATTCATGTCAAGTAGCTTGGATAAACTAGTTTCAAACCTTTCACAGGACCAATTCAAAATACTACCAGATTTCTTACCACCATCCGATAATTGTTACGAGCGTGAGAAATATATGAAGTTACTTACGCGTAAAGGAGTTTTCCCTTACGAGTATGTAAGTGACTGGAGGCGGCTTGAGGAAACTGCGCTACCCCCTCAGGCCGCCTTCTATAGCAGCCTCACGGACTTAAATATTTCCGATGAGGATTACCAACATGCAAAAGATGTTTGGGACGCGTTCAATATTAGAACTCTGGGTGAATACTGTGACTTATATTTAAAGACAGATGTTCTATTATTGGCTGAAGTGTTTGAAAACTTTAGACAAGTGTGTATAGGTGCGTATGAATTAGATCCGTGTCAATATGTCACTGCACCCGGTTTGAGTTGGGACGCCATGTTGAAACATACCGAAGCATACTTCCATACCTAGAATTGTTTACGGACTATGAAATGATTCAATTTATAAAGAAAGGTATAAGAGGTGTTGTCTGTCAAGCGTCAAACCGCTATGCTAAGGCCAATAATATATTTATGCATGATTATGACGTGAATCAGGACAGCAGTTTTATCATCTATTTGGATATAAATAATCTTTACGGTGATGCCATGCGACGCCCGCTTCCAATCGATAACTTTAGATGGATGAGTGAAGACGAGGTTAAACTGTTTGATATATCAACACAGCGGATAGACTCTGATGTTGGATATATATTGGAAGTAGATTTGGAGTATTCGCATAGCTTACATGACTTGCATAATGATTACCCTTTCTGTGCTGAAACCAAACTACCAATTGAGGGTAAAATTAAAAAGTTATTGCTAACGTTCGATAACAAAACCAATTATGTTGTGCACTATGCTAACCTCAAACTATATATTGAAAAAGGTTTAATTTGTAAGAAAATTCATAGAATCCTCACTTTCAATCAAAATCTAATATCTTGGCTAAAATCATATATTGACTTAAATTCGCAAATGAGAATCCAAGCTAAAAACAGTTTTGAAAAAGATTTCTTTAAACTCATGAATAACTCCATATTCGGGAAAACTATTGAAAATGTCGAGAAAAGGGTTGATGTCAAGTTGTGTAAACAGTGGGATACTTTGCACAGCGAACATAAGCAACGAACAAAACCTAAATATGGTCTCGATCGTTACATTTCCAGACCAAATTTCCACAGTGCCTCTATTTTCTCTGAAGAACTGGTAGCTGTGCAAATGAACAAAACCAAATTTGTATATGACAAACCTATTTATGTAGGTTTTAGTGTATTAGATTTGAGTAAACAAATCATGTACAACTTTCACTATGATTACATGTTAAATAAATACGGGGATAATGTAAGCCTTTTATACACGGACACTGATTCTTTTGTTTATCATATCAAAACAGATAACTTTTACGAAGACATTAAACCTGACTTGCAAAGCAGATTTGACACTTCAGATTTGCCTCAAAACAACGTATATAATTTACCACAAGTCAATAAAAAGGTTGTGGGCATGATGAAGGATGAAAACAATGGAAGAATAATACGAGAATTTGTTGGGTTAAGGGCAAAAATGTATGCGTATATATATTAGACTCGGATGACAATAACGAAATTAAATGTATAAAAAAAAAACAAAGGTGTTAACGCCGCTGCTGTACGTAGGTTAAATTTTAATAAATACTATACCTGTTTAGACTTGAGTAAAACTCTCTATGATAACATGTATAATTTGATTAGTGATAAGCACAATATGTACACTCAAATTAGAAGAAAGAAAATTCTCTGTGGTAAAGATGAAAAGAGATTCATTTTGAACGATGGTAATAAAACCCTTGCATGGGGACATTGTAAAATAGCTAAATGATTGGTAAATAAATAATTACTCATTCACTTTTAAACTTTTTTTTTATTTCAGTATACCTATCTATCTACACACCTGCGCATACATAATCATTTCTCCACATTATTGTTCAACGAGCTATAGGAAATTTGCCATTCCCAATTCAAAAAGCAGTGTATAGGTTTTTAAAGTGTTCGCAATGCGCGTGTAACAACTCTAAAGTTGCAGGCATCCATAGGCTACGGTGACAGTTTATCATCAGGCGGACAGAATTCGTGTTTGCCACCGACGTGGTATAAATAGATTCACCAGTACCAGTAATCGGAATTAGGTCAGCTAAAAATACCTATTACATAATATAGAGTGATTACAACCGGATATAAAATGTATTTTTTCTTGAAAACCTGGGTATTCGATATTTATTTATTATTCACATACAGATATACTCGACTTTGCTAGTTAATGACATAATTAGGTTTAGAAACTCCCTTTTCTAAAAAGTGTTATGTAAATGTTACCAGATGTAACTAGAAAAATACCCGGTATTCAGGAAAATATATATTTTTCTATCCGGTTGTAATCACTCTATATTATGTGCTCTTGCAAATATGCCCGTATGCATATTTTAAATCAAACTTATTCTCTCTCTTATCTCGATCAACCTTGAGACTGGAATGTAGGTATGTACACGTGATGCGTGGGCGGCAGACTGGCGACCGGCCGGCGGCGGGGAAGGCGGGGGAGGGCGGGGAGGCGGCGGCGGCGGGAAGGGGGCTAGTGACAAGTGGCGCCCTCTATATATTTTTTAAACAGATCCATAGCTAACTTACTTACAAAGACAGATCATTGCGGAAGGAACAAGTGGCGCCATCTAACGGATCTTTGCCGAACTTTTTAAATTCATCGATAACTAACTTACTTACACGTACAAAGTAACGCCATCTGACGGGGATCAAGGAACAACTACCAAGTGGCGCCCTCTGGGTGAATAGTTTTGAGATGGAACATACATACTTATACTACTACCGGCTGGTTTTAAAACAGACAAAAATAGTAATAAAGTATGTTTATTGAGAAAAAGCATATACGGCTTGAAGCAAGCAAGTCGTATGTGGAATGTAAAAATTCATCAAGTGTTAAATGAAAATGGCTATAAACAAAGTAAATGTGAGCCTTGTGTTTATGTTAAGAAAAACAAAGAGGAATATATTATCTTAGCATTATATGTTGATGATTTTTATGTGTTTCATAATGGCTGTATTGATAAATTGCTTTATTTTTAAAGAACAATTTTGAAATTCGACATTTAGGAAATTTGAAAAATTGTCTTGGTATGAAAGTAACTGTAACAAACAATATCACTGTATTAGATCAGTCAGACTACATAAGGCGCATTTTAGCTAAATTTAATATGAGTAATTGTAAACCTGTATCTACTCCATTGCCAGTAAACTGCAGGCTGGATAGATCTGATAAGCCCTGTTTAGAAGATGAGAAATATAAATACAGACAGCTTTTAGGGTCACTTATGTATTTATCAGTGTGCACTCGCCCAGATATATCTTACGCTTGCAGTCAGCTGAGTCAGTATAGTACATGTTTCGACCAAGGTCATTGGCGTGTTGCTAAACGGGTACTTAGATATTTGGCTGGAACAATAAATTATGGTCTTTGTTTTCAAAGAAGTCGTAGTTTAGATATTGTAGCTTATGCCGATAGTGATTGGGCAAATGACTTGTCGGATCGCAGATCTTATACTGGCTATGTTATAAAAATTGGTGAAAATGTGATTAATTGGGAGGCTAAAAAGCAGAGATGTACAGCCCTGTCAACATGTGAATCTGAGTATATTGCCATAAGTGATGTATGTAAAGATATATGCTTTGTTAAGAATTTCTTGTCGGAAATAATTGACAAACATTTTGATGTTACTGTATATAATGACAATCAGAGTGCTCAGAAATTGTTATTAGTTAAAGAATATTCCCATAAAAGAAATAAACATATTGATTTGCGATACCATTATGTTAAACAGCTGATACAGGATAAGAAAATCAATGTTATGTATTTACCTACAGATAAAATGCTTGCTGATATATTTACTAAGCCTTTGTGTATTGAAAAACATACATGTTTTGTAAAGGGTCTAAAATTGAAATGTATAGAATGTTAGTAATTTTGCTTCTTCCTTTTTAGTTTATTAACATGTATGTACCAATAGCTATCACAGAGCTTTTTATTACAGGAGCATATAAGGAGGAGTGTTAGAAAAATACACTTTTCATGGTTGTCTATGCTCCCTTCCTATAAAAAGCTAGGTGACCATAGAGTTCTCTCTCTCTCATTTCTGACAAGCCGCCTATGTAGCTGTAAGTTATATGTGTCTTCCATTAATTTATTTTAAAACATAATTGAAATACGAAGTCTCTACAGTCGTTGTGTGTACCTAATTCCAAATGCATATTAATTATTCAATATAATTCCTGCATGAAGATGATTGTTTGATTTGTGTCCGCCACCACGAAAACCTTCCTGCGCTCTCAACTCTGCTAAAACTGAGCGAGCGCCGGTGTGACCATTGGCTTTTTAGGCTGAGACTTGGGGGTAGGTTGATTCCCGTCCGCTTTGCTAGTTAACTCGCGAGTTAGATTTGAAATTTTCACATTTTGCTCACTAATAACGATTTCCAACTGGTTTACTTTATCCATTAGTTTAAACACATGTTGAAGCACTTTTTGCACATCACTTTCGATATTTGTAAGCGACATTTTATATCTTTTATGATTAAAAAAAAAAAAAAAAAACTCTTCTTCTTCAGAGTCTTCGAGCGTCCCGTGTGCTATCGACGGGCTTCTTTCTTCAGCAACCCTACTAGTCTACGCTCCACACTGATCGTGTCCGCTATAGTTTTCATTTAATGTATTTCTTAAGCTCTACTTCCACGATTTTTTTCATATTTTTTAGACCTATGGTTCAAAAGTTAGAGGGGGGGGGACACTTTTTTTTTTCTTTCGGAGCGATTACCTCCGAATATATTCACTTTATCAAAAAATGTTTGTTGAAGACCCCTATTAGTTTTGAAAGACCTTTTCAAAGATACCCCACACTGCAGGGTTAAAGCAAAAAAAAAAAAAAACACCCCCAATTTACGTGTAGGGGAGGTACCCTAAAAAAAATTAAATTTTTAGATTTTATTGTACGACTTTGTCGGCTTTATTGATTTGTATATCCATGCCAAATTTCAGCTTTCTAGCACTAACGACTGTAATATATGAGTATAATGATGTAAGAGGGTAGAAACAATTCTCACTGACATAATGTATAAGTACCTACTTATCATCGCTCTCTTTCAATAAATGGTTGTTACCAAGCGGACGCGTCTTGTGCTTTCTCTCCGTTCTAGAAGTTCCTGGATAGTCAGTGCATCTTAAATACTTCAGTGGCGACGAAATCGAACTGTGAACGCGTGTGAAACTTTTTTTTTAGTGGACGTGAGTGAATATCGCAGTTACAATGTCTATCGGTAAAATTGGTGGTTTCGATGTACATAAGGATAATTGGGATTTATATGTGGAGCGCTTGGGCCAGTATTTTGTGGTTAACAACGTTAAACCGGCTGTGCAGTTAGTGCAAAAGTAGGTTTAGTGCAAAAGTTATTTATGGAAGATAACCTAACATTTGAAAGAGCATTTAAAATGGCGGTGGCGATGGAAGCAGCGGAAAGTCATGCGGCGTTGGTACAGGACCGTTCTACAATAGAGGAGGGAGTATCATCATCCATGATAGCAACGGCAGTGCATCAGCTGGCCACGGTGAAGCGGGACAAGCGACAGTCCGCGGAGGCGGCTAGCACCGAGCGCTATGGGCCGCGTGGTCCAAAGGTCACGCAGGGCGACGGGACAAAGGGCGCTATGGGCGCGGGCAAGCGACGAGTCGTTACGAACAGTGCAGACTGGAAGGGAGGACAAACACAGCAATGTTCGGCGTGCGGAGGGCAGTATGGACAGAGCTCGTGTAAATTTAGGTTTGCAGAGTATGTAACAAAGAAGGGCATCTTAAGAAAATGTGTCCGAATTTAAGATTTTTCTTAAATTGATTGATGATGACGTCTCTTTTCATGCGATGTTAGAAGAGCAGGCAGGGTACCAGTATTCAGACAGTGACAGTAACGGCAGTGAAGAGGTAAATAACTTTTCTATAGATGCTAAAAAGTTGAAGTATGGGCCTTACATGGTGCAATTAAAAGTGAATAATGTAAATTTAGTTATGGAAGTAGATACGGGCAGTGCGATATCTTGTATTAGCTATGATTGTTATAGTCAATTATTTCCTGAGTGTCCGTTAAAAGCTAGCAATTTGAATTTATGTTATTATACGGACATAAGTGTCAAACCCGTAGGTAAAATATTACCTTGCGTGCAATATAACAAAAAATGTAAAGAGTTAGATTTGTATGTAATGGTTAATGGGAAAACGAGTTTACTCGGCAGACAGTGGATAAAAGAGTTAGGAATACTCCCTGACTTAGTAAAATCCGTCAATTGTAATAATGTTAGTACAAAGCATATTTTTGACATAAACGATTTCAGTTCCAGATATTGTGAAGTATTTGAAGGCGGCTTGGGAAGGTTTACTGGCGGAACGGTGGGGTTCCGGCTGCGAGAGGGCGCGGCGCCCGTGTTCCTGCGCGCGCGACCTCTGGCGTACGCGCTGCGCGAGCCAGTTGAGCGCGCGCTCGATCAGCTGGTGGCGGACGGTGTGATCACTCCGGTAAACTCATCCGACTGGGCTACGCCTATTGTTCCGGTGATGAAAAAAAATGGAACCATTCGGGTATGTGCTGACTTTAAACTAACTCTCAACAGATGTTTGGAGGTAGACCGTTTTCCGCTGCCACGGGTTGATGACTTACTTGCTAAATTATATGGAGGGACTCGATTTACCAAATTAGATTTATCGCAAGCGTACGCACAATTTGAATTAGACGAATCCAAACGGTTTACAGTGATAAATACCCATAAAGGCTTATTCATGTACAATCGACTTATATACGGCTTAGCTTCGAGCCCCGGTATTTTTCAGAGGAAATTAGAACAGTTATTTGGAGATTTACCGCGCGTAAGTATTTTTTTAGACGATCTGATAATAACCGGGGAAGATGATGAAACGCATTTAAAAACGTTACATGAGGTGTTCAGAAGGCTCAAAACTTACGGTCTAAAGGTTAGGAAAGATAAATGTACTTTCTTTTCCGAATCGGTGACGTACTTAGGTTTCGTTATCCGTAAACATGGTGTACACACGTGTCCTGAGAAAATAGAAGCAATAAAAAAGGTTCCCGAACCAAGTAGTATTACGGAGTTACGGTCTTTTATAGGCTTAGTAATGTATTATGCGAAATTTGTCCGAAATATTAGTACGGTACTCACACCGTTTTACAAGTTATAGACCAGCGGTTGAACAAAAATGGGTTTCGATAATATTAAAGTTTTTTCTTTTTTGATATGTCATTGGGAGTATGTTAAATAATACTTTGGTAAAAAGTTAGAAATTTTAAGGTTGAGCTTTCGGTTATATTTAAATATTTTAATTTTTGCTAATAACTAAGTAAATATAGAATTAAAGTTACAGAAAACTTTATCATATCGAATAACACTTCAATTTATGTACAATTTTCAGTTTTTAGAAATCTGGAACAGCTGCTTTCTGGTGAACGTAAAAACACGAGTTATTTTGTAAATATAGAATTAGAGTAGCTGATATTGCAAAATTACGATATTATCGATCAACTTAGTATTCTAGTAAAAAGTTAGACATGTAGACAATGTGCTTGTCTAGATATTGATTTCAGGTTAAGCAGTATAGCCAATATTGAATTAAAGTTTGTAGAGTTAATAATAATCGATCATCAACAATGATTTCAGTTACTAAACAAAAATTTTGAAATATAAAATCACGGCGACACTCATTACTGATATGTATGCATTCCTTGCTTATATAAATACGTTACGTTTCAAACGCGCGGCAAGTTTGCGCGCGCCGCGCGCTGTGGCAGGAGGCAGCGAACAACGGTAGTGGGGAGCGGGGTGCCCTTGACTGCGTCTACGGTCCATCAAAAAAATTCCTAAAGCGTGTTTTAAAATAATAGCAATAGAAAATTGTTATTTTGTTGTTAGTATACTAATGGAACCTTACCTACCCGTATTTATTACTATACTGGGGATTTCCCGCGTTTTCGTTCACGTAGAATTCGTTATCGCGTTATATGAATATTATTTATTTATTTAAACTTTATTGCACAAACAAAGAAAAATGTACAAATGGCGGAATTAATGCCAAAAGGCATTCTCTACCAGTCAACCATTGGGTCAAATAGAGACATAAAAAAAAACACATTCTCATACAGATGACCACCCTTCCTTGTACCATTTTAAAAGCCAGTTGCAGCTTTTCTTTCCCGATTTTTTCAGATGTTAGGACTTGGTATTTTCCTCGCGATAGTTATTTGTTTTACATACATACATACATACATACATATAATCACGCCTATTTCCCGAAGGGGTAGGCAGAGACCACGGATTTCCACTTGCTACGATCCTGACATACCTCTTTCGCTTCCTTCACTTTCATGACATTCCTCATACATGCTCGTCGGTTTAGGGTGCTCTTGACCTGGCCTTTTTTCAGGATTTCCCCGATTTGATCAGAGAAAGTCCGCCGAGGTCTACCCCTTCCAGCTCCCTCTTCTACTTCTCCCTTATACACTCTCTTTGTTAACCTTCTTTCACTCATTCTTTCCACGTGTCCAAACCATCTCAACATACCTTTCTCAATTTTTATTTGTTTTAAGGGGAATGTATGTGTACTAATTTTACAAATGACGTCCATTTTGGAAATAAAGATGGCGGACGTCACTTTTTTGAAAAAGTCGTCATGGGTGTTGTTTTTTGGGTTTTTAGGGGTGTAGATTTCAAAAATGGCATCTATTTTAAAAATAAATATGGCGGACGCTACTTTTTGAAATGGGTGTCGATGTGTGTAGCATTGATATCAACCACCTTTAATTCTAAAATGGTCTCTATTTTTGAAATCTGCACCACCAAGAACCGCCAAAATGGACGTCATTTTTGTAATTGGAACCCCGAGGAACCTCGGAGATGACACCCATATCCATTTTTAAGAAAAATTAATGTCCGCCATCTTGGATTTCAAAATAGACGTCATTTTCGTAATCGGAATCCCGAGGAACCTCGGATATGACACCCCATAACGACTTTTAAGAAAAAATAATTTCCGCCATCTTGGATTTCAAAATGAACGTCATTTTCGTAATCGGAACCCCGAGGAACCTCGGAGATGACACCCATATCGATTTTTAAGAAAAATTAATGTCCGCCACCTTGGATTTCAAAATGAACGTCATTTTCGTAATCGGAACCCCGAGGAACCTCGGAGATGACACCCATATCGATTTTTAAGAAAAATTAATGTCGGCCATCTTGGATTTCAAAATGGATGTCATTTTCGTCATCGGAACCCCGAGGAACCTTGGAGATGACACCCATATCGATTTTTAAGAAAAAATAATGTCCGCCATATTGGATTGCAAAATGGACGTCATTTTCGTAATCGGAACCTCGAAGAACCTCGGAGATGACACCCATACCGATTTTTAAGAAAAATGAATGTCCGCCATCTTGGGTTCCATAATGGATGTCATTTTCGTAATCGGCACCCTGAGGACTTTCAAAAATAATGAAAACATCAAATACTACATGATACATATACAAACAGAAGCAAGAAACAATTTCTCGTTTTTTAAAGTCTTAAACTACTCATAATTTCTTAAAATAAGTTATAAAACATGTCCGCCATTTTGAATTTAAAAATTGATATGATAATTATGATATATTTTTGTTTACACTTAGACAAATAATTAGCACATGTCGTATGCAATATTTTAATTGTGTTTTTTTTTATATATTTTTATACTACGTCGGTGGCAAACAAGCATACGGCCTGCCTGATGGTAAGCAGTATCCGTAGCCTATGTACGCCTGCAACTCCAGAGGAGTTACATGCGCGTTGCCGACCCTAACCCCCTCCCACCCCTCGTTGAGCTCTGGCAACCTTACTCACCGGCAGGAACACAACACTATGAGTAGGGTCTAGTGTTATTTGGCTGCGATTTTCTGTAAGGTGAGGTACTTCCCCAGTTGGGCTCTGCTCTAGATCTGGAATGACATCCGCTGTGCTGTGCCCTACCACACAGAGCGAGATGACATTCACAATGCCCATACCTCTCTTATAATGCCTGTGCTAAAAGTGTGATTGCGAACTACCTGCAATAACTGGGTAAGTAATAGAACGTATACAAACCTATAATATATCACTCTGAATGTATAAATTCAATTTGTATAATTTTGATCGGAATAACATTCAATTGCAATAACATGCAATATGTATAACAACGAATTCTATAATTGTAAATTGTATAATAAACACTACATATATCATTGTTTACGATAACATTAGAAAGGTATAACGTTGAAATAATATAACATACAAAACAAATATCATTAAAAACAATAAAATAACGATACGTTTTTTTGGTCAACTGCATGTATTTTTGGAAAATATAATGTACTTTTTATTGCATAATCTATTGTTTTTTTTTCCTCACTACCGAAATTACATTATTTAAATATATTTTTGTGTGTTAGTTAATGAACAGATACAGTTTTTAAATTATTATGAAATGAGCAATGTATTTGAAACATCTATACTATGCGAATTAATATTTCAACGTAGTTTGCTCCGTATTTATCTATTACAGATTGCAGCTTTTTTCTGTGGTAATTCTGGTGCTTATTTCTTTATCTAGAGGGTCACATTTTTTTTTTTTTTTTTTTTTTCTAGGGGGGAAAATGCATTCCGCATACCACCCGGGTGCGGGGGGCGACCCGAGTGGTTATGTGGGACTCCCGTCCAGGCTAATGAGGCCGACGGTATACCCACTAAAAACCCCCCATATGTCACCTCGCCGCCTTATTGGTGGGGTTACGGGAACGCTTGCGCACTCATCCGCGACCCCACCGGCGGCAGCCGCCCGCGAGCGGCTCCCTCGCAAATGCCCGAAGGCCCTTCACGCTAGGCGCGCCAGATGGTTCGACGCGCCTTCCTCCTCGGCCTCCGTTCTGCAGTGTAGCGGACCCCCCCGAGCCCGCCACAAGGAGGCCACGGGCGCCAGAAAACTCCCAGCGCCCGGCGGCAGATGAGGTCCATGGTTCTGCCGCAAACCACAAACTCGGCTGCAGAGGACAGGGAGAACGGCACACCGTAATACCGACACTCCTCTTCCTCTGCAGCCCCACCAACGCCGCTACTGCGGAACGGCCCCGCCAAGGTCGCAGGGGATAGGGAGAGTGGCGCATCGTGATACCATCACGCCTCTTCCCCTGCGATCCCACCTCGGCCGTCGAGGATAGGGAGAACGGCTCACCGCAATACCGACACTCCTCTTCCTCGACGGTCCACCTCCAGCGCGTCACAAGCGGGCTCACCAAGCCCACTTGGAGCGTCCTCCTCGGGCCAGCCCGCACCTCAAACAGGCCGGCCCTGGTTGCCTCTTCGCTTCACCGTGGGTGACCAAGCCACGGCTACTAAGCCCCTCCACCACGACAAGGTGGGCAACCCGCGGGGGGATCTAGAGGGTCACAGTTCTAACCTAACCTAACCCACTTTTCTGTTAACAGTTTCTTTTTCCGAAGTTCTAACCTAACCTGCTACCTATTCTGGAAACAATTTATTTATCTAGGGGGTCACAGTTCTAACCTAACCTAACCCACTTTTAGCAGTTTTTTCCTAGTAGTGTGTTCTATGAGGTTTGAAATTCTAGGTCATCCTACTAATTTTACTACTTAATTATATAAGATGAGATTTATATTTTAATATGTATATATTATGACAGTTATATGAAATGAGCTTAACTTATATGTATATTATACCAAACAGCCATATGTATGTCGTATGTTATATTATTTTTATGTTATACTTATTGAAAGTATACGTTTACTTTATTATACATAAGATTAGTATACATTTTTAACGTTTGTAAACTGAAATTATTCCAAAAGTGCGTATATATTATAGGACGCACCCGCAATAACTATACATAATTAGGCATTAAAACACTCGTGTGATCTTTTTAAGAAACTCACTTCGTTCGTTTCCTAAGCCCACACTCGTGTATTTTAATGCCTTTTATTATGTAGCAGTAACATAAACTATTAATATATGTTGAAAGTAAGTACAGGTGGCTAACACAATGGTAACAAAAGACAAAAGTTTTGAAAATGTAATTTTCATCATCGTCACTTGGCTGTACATTTGAGGGCCTATCGCGAACCACGTTCGACGTGTTACCTCTCTGTCGCACTTGTAAATTCGTACGTAAGTATGACAGGGAGGCAACACGTCGAACGTGGTTCGCGGTAAGCCCTCTGATGCCACCTCCATTAGTCTTTTGTACGCCGGTATAGCTTGCCACCAGCCGCCCCTTGTACGTGCGCCGCGCTCCGGGCTCCTCGAGGAACATCGCTAGGAGCTCGGTCAGCCGCTTTAGCGCGTAACCTGTTTACAAATGATACGTTTTTAACCTCAATGTCCTGATATCTACAGCCTGACCAGTAATATATGATCACGCGCCATATTGCGGAATTTCATTGCAACTAAAAATTTCATACTAAACTGAACTGTCACTCTATACACAGCGCCCAACAATGATCATATATTTCTGGTCGGGCTTTACTTATATTCAAAATATAATAAAACATGTCACATTAAAAATTTAATCTTCTTCCTCGCGTTGTCGCAGCATTTTGCCACGGCTCGTGGGAGCCTGGGGTCCGTTTGACAATTAATCCCAATACTTGGCGTAGACACTAGTTTTGACGAAAGCGACTGCCATCTAACCTTCCAACCCAGAGGATAAACTAGGCCTTGTTGGGATTAGTCCAGTTTCCTCACGATGTTTTCCTTCACCGAAAAGCGACTGGTAAATTGATTTAGATTTTTAGATTTATTTATTACACAACATACGATTGCATTACAAATTACATTCATGTCAATTTATATGAATATATATTGTGATTGTCAAAAATTAATTCTAATCATGACTAAAGATATATAATATCAAATGATATCTCGTACATAAGTTAAGAAAGACTCATTGGTACGAGCCGGGGTTTGAACCCGCGACCTCCGGATTGCAAGTCGCACGCTCTTACCGCTAGGCCACCAGCGCTTATAATTGAATATAAATAAAATAACACAAACTACAACCTATAAAACTAAGTCTACAAAAACCCTCCCTGGATCGTACCTGGCTTAAAGGTCCCCATTATTCCCGCCGCGTTTCCTCGCTGAACCGCAATGGAGACCTGCTGAACCAGATACGACCCAGAGCGAGGATCGCAGCCCCTCTCGCAAGCGACACCCTAACTCCTTGCAAAAGGAGCGAGCCTTTAAACTCCAAGGCCCCGCTGTCTCAATAGCCACCTGCGCGAAGTCATACGCAGATTCCAACGCGGAGTACTTTGCGTGCTTAGACTTTTCCGCGGACTGGGAAGCAGTGTGACCCCGATGGACGATGGCAGTAAAAACAAGCCCAAAATTTTAGAGAAATTACTGACTTCCCAGCTTTAACAGAACATGAGTGTACAGAGACGTTTAAAGTGAATAGGATCAGTTTCAAAACACACTTTCCATGACAGTAATAAAAACACACTCGGATTTCCAGCATTTACAAGTGAAAATCACTTATAAAGAGAAACAGTTTAAATTAAAAATGAAAACCGGCCAAGTATATGTACGAGTAAGACTCTCTCCCTCAGGGTTCTAAAGTTACACATTTTTATTACATTTTTTCTTAATATCGACTCACGCTTGACCGTTCTTATTGGGTTTTCCATCTAGGGGCCCGGTAGTGCCCCCGCCAAGACGAGCAAAGCGAAGCGCAAGGGCTAACTTTTCTCGAAGCGCTTCGTCATTATTTTGAACCCTCATAACTTGGGTGTGGATTATACCATTTGGATTAACCGCCACATCACACTGATGCGGATCAGCACCTCGTTCCAATGTGTGAGCGAGACGAGCAGCAGATCCGCAATGAATATGAAGACCTTCTAAAGGGGTTTGCAGATCAGGCAAAGGCGAACGCGATGTTCGGGAACCATTGGCCAGTAGATCGTTAACTGCTAGCGTGCAGTTGGTATTTACGATGTATAGTATATAGACTAGAAACTTACATAGGTACAATTAAAAAAACCACGGAATTGTAACAGGTACTGTTTCACAATAGGGCACGCAAAAACGTGTCGTTCTTTTTTGACAATCGAATGAAAAATCTTACGAAGAAGAGTCTTAGAAATAATCTTCTGGAAAGTATACACACTTCAACGGAAGTCAGAGCGCTGACTACAGAGTTTCGATCAGGCCACCTAGACTACCCCAAAAGGATTTTTCTAGAACGAATTTACAGCTGTTTAAATCCTTGTGAGTTTTCAGCTCTCTGCTAGTGCCAACGGACGAAAGTGCACTGACCTTGAGCCAAGTCAGATGTGAGTGTGGTTTCCTCCAGCCGATGTAGCTGGTGATCTCCTTGGTCATAAGGTCCGCGATCTGCTGCAGCACGCCGCGCAGCGCCAGGAACTGCTTCCACGGCGCTTCGGATGCGAGACCTGAACACGGTATGAGATTAATATGTCAATAATATTGGACTGATCAGGACATATATTTCGAGGAGCAAAGAAAAGGTATTAAATATGAAGAACAACAATAATTTCTAGATATTTAGTGGCATCTGACAGCCACCCGACCGGCGGCGAGTGAGAAATGCATCTGTTTTGTTTACCAACATGTGCGTTTCTTGCGCGTGAAAATAGTTGATCGCTAGATGCTTTCTCGTCGCCAGCCGGACGGCGGTCAATACGGTGGTGGTGGTGGTAGCTAGGGTGACAGTAGAACTTACTTTGGTACAGTTGAAGGAACTGTTCACTGGCCTCGCCAGCGGCGCCGACTTCTGGCAGGAAGCTGGTTAACAGGATCAGTACCTGTGCAGTGGCAGTAATGATATCAGATTCTGATCCTTTTTCATGTGTCATTTTACTAAATGTTGTGTCGAATAAGTAGCTTTTAACACTTACCCCCTTATTCATAATCGTGTACTAAAGTTACGATGCCGCTAATAATCATTTGTCCCTTTCCGACGTACTGGTATGATGGAAAGGGACAAACAATTATTAGCAGCATCGTAACTTTAGTACACGTTTATGAATAAGGGGGTTAGTGTATTATAAAGACTATAAAACGCGAAACAGTATTTACATCTAACTAGCCACAAAACGCAAGGGTTACGCAAAACCTTAACACATGATACACCTAAACCATCCTCAAGAATCACTCTATTGACAGATGAAAACCGCATGAAAATTCGTACAGTATTTGAGTTTATCGCGAACATACATACAGACATGTGTGTGACATGAGAAATAGAACTAATAGGTCAACAAGTTATTCTATCTCTAGTATCTGGCGTGGATAATTTTATTGGCAAGGTACGAAGTCGGTGGAGGATGACTGTGACAAACACGCGTAATCTTACGGAATGTTGTTTGAACTAATAAAGTCAAATGGTTTTCTAAGTTTTAATGATGTGTCCAAAGATGGCAGTAAATTTATGTCGCTTTAAAGTTTTCTTTGACAATACACCTCTATTTTAAATTGTCTTCGCTAGCGAATACAGTTTATTACACTCACAGCCTTGCTGCGCTCGTACGAGTCGCACAGCGACTTGACCATCTGGCAGGCCGTGTCGCGCGCGATGCGCGAGCTCGGCTCGAACATGACGGGCCGCAGCCAGCCGCCGTCCTCGAGCGCCAGCGGGCGCATGCCGTGCGAGAGCAACATCTACGGAAACAAAAAAAAAATGTAATATACTAGATTGAATATTGGATTAGAAACACGCCGTAAATCCCGCGAAGAGTAGAACACGTCCATTAAAGCAATATAGTTGTCCGGTAGGCATAGGCGAGCGGTCCGACTGAATAAGAAATCAGATCGCGTTGTCACATTTCGATTCATGATCAGTCGCCTCGGCTCTGCGAGTTGTGGCCAAGTTGTTACTAAAACTCCGTGTTAAGAATCGCAATTGGAATTGATCATAGGTAAGCGTCTGTAAAACGGACCGTTACACCTTATATTTAATGTCATTGCAACGGGTCTAACGCAATTTTCATTATTTTACCTTCCGTTAATGACACTAAATATCTGTACAAAACGCGAAGTTTAAAGTGTTACAGTATACCACTGTTTAAAAAATTTCAAGTAATTTTGATATTTCAAACTCTTAAGAATAGTTTTGTAAAGCATGCATTGCTTTCCTGCCAAAGGATCCATTCGAAAGTGAACCACATAATAATAAAATGTTTACCTTCTCCCTCCAGCGCGCCACGTACTTGTGCGCGACGTAGGCGGCGCGCGGCGGGCCCTGCACGCTGTCGGCGGGCGGCGCCACCAGCCGCTGCCAGTCCTTGTGCGTCACGTCGCCGGCCAGCCAGCCCGCCAGGTCCACCACCACGCTGCCGGTCGACGCGGCGAGGGCGCCCGGCGCGGCCGACGACGACACCGCAGCGGTCTCCGGCTGTTCAATGTGAAATAGCTTTAATATTTATTCAACATTATTTTGACCCGGGTATGTTCTTAAACTACGTCGAAAAGAGAGGTACGGGCATTGTGAATGTCATCTCGCTTAGTGTGGTAGGGTACAGCGGATGTCATTCCAGATCTAGAGCAGAGCCCGACTGGGGAAGTACCTCCACCTTACAGAAAACCGCAGTCGAATAACACTAGACCCTCTAGTGTTGTTCCTGTCGGTGAGTAAGGTTGCAGGATCTCAATGAAAGTGCGGGGTGTTAGAGTCGGCAACGCGCAAGTAACAGCTCTGGAATTGCAGGCGTTCATATGCTACGGAGACTGCTTACCATCAGGCGGGCCGTACGCTTTTTTGCCACTGACGTAGTTTATAAAAATTCAACAGCAACTTACAAAAATGCGTCATTTACATGTGGTCTGACTTAACGCCTTGAGGCATTTTCTACCAGTCAACCAATGGGCTAAACAGAAACAGTTTGGTGCAGGATTGTGAGTTGATATGAAAATAGACACAAGTCGAGAATCCTATGCTACTACTCTTACACAAATTATCGTGACATTTCAATCATAGTGACTTCTCATTTATCGACTTTACCTAAATTATATCGATATATATTCGGCGACGTAAAGCGTTACTTTTCTACATACCTACAAAGGAATATTTGACAGCAAAAGAAGTAATATAAAACCAGATAGTATACGAAAAAAATATGACTATATATCTTTGCTATTCGTACGAGTACCTTGGCCTCCTTGGGATCGGCGTGGCCGTTGGCGGACACGACGGGCGGCACGGGCGCCATCAGCTGCTGCATGTAGCATAAGCATGGGAGCGCGACTTGCTGCAGGGCGAATTGATGCGCTGTGACAAGAAATTATACGTTAGTTGGGTTATGCCAAGATTTTGCAGAAATAATACAATAGTAGATTGTTAACCAAGGGTGGAAAGTGAACCATATCACCCGAGGTATTTTGGCGCTCGAACGAAGGTGATATGGTTATTTTTACCCGAGTTAAACACTCTACTTTTTATTTCGACTATGAGGAAAGTCAAACACAAATAAGAAATGGTGGGTTATGAGTTATAACTGTAGGAATTGGCGCCATTTACATTTTGATCGGAAAAAATCTAAAACCATAGACAATCCGATCTTAAATTGGGATGTATCTGAAACGGCCTTAATGTATACGCGCCTTAAAAAAGAGTTAAACTGAATGAACGAATGTAATGTGAAATGATAATGTTTTAAGCATTCATCGTGATTTTATATTGATTTATTACTTATGGTCAAATATTTCAAAGGTGTACGTGAAGTCCCAAATCCGCATTGGGCTAGCGTGGGGACTATAGCCAGAGCCTCTCGCGCATGAGAGGAGGCCTGTGCCCAGCAGTGGGACGTATATAGGCTGAATTATTATTATATATTCCTTTATTTCTCTTACTTCTTAGACTGAGGTTTTTTACAATATGGATATAAAAGTAAAATATAAAAACACAAAAAAAAAAAATACAAAACACATATAAACACATTGTAAAAAACCTAACCTAGGGTGCCGCCAACAGCGGGGCAGGGCCCAAGCTGCCGGTGGTCAGGACTGCAGAGAGAGGAACCGCAGAATTATATATTATATTATTATGGCTGTTAGCCACTGCTCGACGTACAAATAAAAAAAAATACTTTCCACCCTAGTAGTAATTACATTTCCCACCCGGCTATCAGCCTATGAAAGGTGAACTTTCCAATGAGGTGAGATGAAAACTCGTTGTCGACATACAGAGTGTAGCGTTCAGTATGGATTTCTCCGGAACCATTAAATTTAACTCAACATACGGAGGTCAAATCGCTGTTATGATGTCACTGGCCTTCGTTTAGCCCGTACTGAAAGCGACACAAGCTTGCTAAGTATTTCTCTATCATGAGTTTTTGTTTTAGTGTTTCTATTACACTGTTATTATTAACTTCAGTTTGTGTTTATTTGGGATATTGCTCTTACCTATCAGTGATCATTTTGCTCTAAATGACACGGTAAAACCAGGTTTTTAGTAACCTAAAATAATAATATTTGATTTGATATTCAGTCTTCGCCTGTTGCAGTGGCATCATCTCATAACGCAAACCTTTTTTATATCCAAAATTGGTCTGGTGAATTTAAGCCCTATGGGAAACTAACGGATCTTACAGTTGGGTGACGATGTGTTGATGCCCGGTATGCCGGCTAGGGCCTCCGGCTTGAGGATCACGCTGGCGGCGGACGGCAGCCCGGCCACCTCGGTGAGCTGCGGGCAGCACCACACCCACAGGCGGACCACGCAGCGCAGCCGGACCTCCCAGCATTCCACGCCGTCTTGGACCTTCACTAGGGAGCCTAGGAGCAGCACTAGAGGTCGCACCTGAAATAACGAGATAAGTTAGAATGTCATTTTTATTAGGCAGAAACACCACCAAAGTAAACAGAATGCTAGGTGAAATTTGATAGATCTACCCGATAAACAGTTACAGTCACGTCTGAAAATATCTATAGGGACAAAGCGCCAAAAATATGCATACATGACCTTATTTCCTATACATTAAGGTAGTGCATAGATATTTTTGGCACTTTGTCCATCACATACATTCCTAAAAACTTGCTAAAAGAGTCAGCAAATCAATCAGAGTGATTGGGGACAATAAGATTGTCTAAAGATGCGTCAAATCAAGGGTCCAATAAATAAAAGACACCAAGTTGGTAAGCAGTTTTCTGTCATAGCAAACAAGGGCGTAGCCAGCCAGTGAACTAGGGGAGGGGCCAAGTCGATATCGCCGGAGGCCTAGGGGAGGAGGGGGGATCAGACGCCGCAGAGGGGCATACATTGTATGTAAAATTTGAGCACCAGGTGGGGCAGCTGACCCCCCCTGCCTTTACCTGCCTACGCCCATAATAGCAAAACTCACCGAGTTGTTGAGGTCCTGCGAAGCGGCGTGTCCCATGAGCGAGAGCGTGATCCGTTGCGACAGCAGGCTGCAGAGCGACTCTGTGGCCGGCAGGTTGTCGCGGGTCACCAGGCAGATCAGCGAGCGCACTTCCTCTTGGCACTGTACCAATACAGGAATACAGGGTTAAGATGGCAAAGGAAGGATAATTCGCAATTTTGGCACCATATTCAATGAATGATATGAGTAGAAAGACTTATCACTAATCAGTTACATTTAACCCTTTTCCAAGCATTTATCGACCACATACGCGCCATTAGAATTTCAACTTAAGCATTCCGATTTAAGGTTCAAATTAGCTTACACTTTCAGGAAATGTTACTTGTCTTCAAATGAATCATCAAACCTGGATTAATTGGAATATATTTGGATTTTTTGGGAAAACCTTGTAGATTGGTGCTGCCTGGAAAAGGGTTAAGCTATGATCTTACGAGCATATTCCAGATTCTTATATGACAGGTTGAGTCGCCAAAGTCGCCTTTTTTCTGCGTCGCACCGTTGCTCAGAGTGGACGTGTGTTTGTTGATTTGTTGTACAGTTCCAAATTTAAATTTATTTATATTCCTCGATGCAGTATGGAAGTTTTCGCTTCTCGGTACCTCCTTGTCTTGCTTGGGAGAAGTTGAACTTGGCCTGTCGGCCATATTGATAAGTGTCGGACCTCCCGCTTTAAAGTGCGAGTGAATCGAGTGACGTAGTCGACTGTGAACGAGGTTTGGTGCCGGAGTGCAGTGTAAATTTTTTTTCAACTTTTTGTATTTTTCGTGCGGATTTGATCTCCCGGCCCCCTGCGTCCGTGTCGCCGTCTTTACCGCTGCGCTACGAGAGCTTGAGCGAGGCGGCGCGAAATTGCGATACAAGTTCAAGTCGTTATCGGTTTGAGTGACGCGCTGTGATATTGAACCTTAGTTACAAGCAAATAGAACTCATATTTACAAAATGTCGTCGTGTCAATCCTGTGATCTTCCGATCAATAATAATGACTTTTTGAAGTGTACGGCATGCAGTGGTCTTTACCATTTGACTTGCTTAGACTTAACTTTAGAGCAAACTTTTAACAAGAGACAATCGTGGTTATGTTCGTTTTGTTCATCGGTCAACACGCGGCGTCGGAGAAATGACAACACCCCCGTTCCAAGAGATCAATCTAAAGCAGCTTTTGACGACTCTGTCATGTCGTTGGATGATTCACACGTTACAGACAGGCCCAACTTCACAGTTGGAACGGACAACTGCAATGTGTTAGTGACGCCGCCGAATTCGTATCATCATAATAATATATCTGGAAATGGCAGCTCACTTTTAACATCTGGTCCTGAAGCGTTATTAAATAGGCGTGCGTTCAGAATATCATTTATTGCAAGACTGGTTCTACCCTCCATATCTATACATATACCAAATATATACCAACACCTCCACCCTTAATCGTTACTTAAGTAACTTAATACTATTTGGTTCTTAATTCTAAACAACTGTGATAATACGTGAATATACATATTTAGATATGTCTTGATGGGTATGTTCAGTGACACTATCTAACGCACACAATCTTAATTTACAAGTTAAGAATAATCTATAAGTAAGTAACATTCAAATGATGAAATGTTTATTTTAGGAATACAATTATATCATAATATTTATAGCTAATTAGGGTAACATGCGAATGTTTGGCATGCTAATGATTTACATTAATTTACTCTATGCTGGCCAGTCTATAACCATAATTTAGATTAAAGGGATAAACAAGTAAGCAGTGTCGAATACTAGAACCTTACCTTTCCTATGTAGCTAACAATTGACACAATCATAAGTACATAGGGTAGGTGGTAATTAACTCTAAAAATATTCATCAAATCCGAAACGTAAAGGAGGTTTAGGTACCCTTCTAGGTGGACAAGTGTTATCAACCTTATCGGTTGCAACCTGGGGCTGGTCCACGGCGGCAGCCTGTGGGGAAGCTACTTTTTTCACACCCTCGCTCGCGCTAGCTCTAATCGGCTCGACTGGTCGTTCCTCTGGTTCCGGCTCCACTTGCGGAACAATTAAGGAGCTGTTTCTACGACGGACGGATGATCTAGGCTGTGTACGTACTTCACCCGTATCCCTTGGGACCCTACGCCTTAGTTGGTCGATGTGCCTATGTACCTCGGTTCCCTTATCACACCATACTTTATAGTCTGTATTACCTAGAATGTCTGAGACCTTTCCCGGGACCCAGCGGTCGGAGGAGCGGTAGTCGCGACACCACACTTCGTCGCCGCGTGCGAATGCGCGCCCTTGCAGCCCTCGCTCCGCGTTATCCTGCTTTTGACGTTCGTTTACACGGTCTAAACGATTTGGTTTTAAATTATCTAAGCGCATACGTAAATTCCTTCCCTGTAAGATTCTGGCCGGACTTTCACCTGTAGTGTAATGCTCGGTATTTCTATACGATAATAAAAACCTGTTTAAAGCCATATCTATATCTACTTTTTGTTTAATAGCTTTTTGGATTGCCCGTTTGCAGATTTTGACGCTATTCTCGGCGGCACCGTTAGACGCGGGGTGGTAAGGCGCTGAAAATAAATGATCGATTTTATTTCTTGACAAAAAAGATTCAAATTCTGCACTAGCAAAAGGAGGGCCATTATCAGT
This sequence comes from Cydia pomonella, assembly GCF_033807575.1. Lineage (NCBI taxonomy): Eukaryota > Metazoa > Arthropoda > Insecta > Lepidoptera > Tortricidae > Cydia > Cydia pomonella. The sequence goes on from NW_026907877.1 coordinate 25,270, forward strand.
AACTACCTGTTGTGGTAGGCCAAATCTCGCCCACATTGGCCTTAACTCTGAAATTACTGCCCCAGCGGTAGTTGTTTTCATACGAATGGCCTCAATCCACTTAGAACCGGCATCTACTACAATTAAATAAGTATTCCCTAATATGGGTCCTAAAAAATCACAATGTAATCTTGCCCACGGGCGATTGGGCCATGGCCAGGGACTCGGAGCGTGGCCGGGCGGCGCGCTCGCCACGCTGGCGCACACCTCGCAGCTGCCGCACGCCGCCTCTACCGCCTCGTCCACTCCCGGCCACCACACATAGCTCCGTGCCAACGCCTTTGTTTTGACAACTCCCATGTGTGTGTCGTGCAACTCTTTTATTACCTTGGATTGACAAGATATCGGAATAACTACTCTGTGTCCCCACATGACACAACCTAGTTCGCTATATATCTCTTTCCGTCTATTAAAGTATGGCTTAAGTTCTTTTATATCTACGTCGCTAGGCCACCCGTCCGCGATGTAACTCAAAACTCGGCTAAGAATCGGATCTGAAGCAGTTTCCTTTTTTAGTACCTTATAGTCTAATAAAAGGGCCTCGGACGCGAAATGTAAGTACGTCTGTTCAGGCAACACTTCTTCCGTGGCGATTGATTCGTCCTTGTGAGAATTAATTAAACGCGATAGGGCATCCGCGGTATTTTTATCGGTATTCACATATTCTATGTTAAAGTCATAAGCTGATAACTTAATCGCCCACCTCTGAAGCCGACTTGCTGCCGTAGTTGGTATACCAACATTTGGTCCAAAAATGCTTACTAAAGGTTTATGATCCGTGCGAAGTATGAATTTTCTACCAAATAAATACTGATGAAACTTATCTGTGGCAAAAACTATGGCTAAAGCCTCTTTGTGAATTTGACTGTAATGCATTTCCGCGGAAGTAAGAGCACGTGACGCGTAGGCGACGGGGCGCTCGGAGCCATCGGGAGCACGTTGTGCCAAGACTACCCCAAGGCCTCGCGATGACGCGTCACATGTTACCACGCTAACTCGTGACATGTCAAAATGAACCAATACCTCCGCTCCACAAAGATCTTTTTTTACCTGAAGGAATGCCTCATTCTGTTCCTTTCCCCAATGATAATGTTTGCCTTTTTTTAATAAGCTATATAGTGGTGTTAAACGGGACGCTAAGTTTTTTATAAATTTCCCGTAAAAATTTATTATACCTAATAAAGATTTTAATTGGTGATTATTTTGCGGTGGGGCCATGTCGATTATAGGTTTAATTTTATCCGGGTTTACCCTTAAACCTTCCTTATCCAGAACAAAACCTAAATATTCAACTTTCTTAGTCAAAAAGTCACATTTACTTTTTTTAATTTTTAGGCCATTTGACTCTAATATACTTAGCACTTGCTCGATCGTTTGAAGATGACTACGTATGTCCTTACTTTTTATTAATATATCATCGTAAAAAATTACTACGTCCGGTACCCCTTTAAATAGATCTTCCATAAACTTTTGAAAAATACCTGGGCTAGACGCCAGCCCATAAACTAAACGAGTGTATTTGTATAACCCCTTATGTGTATTTATTACTGTATACTCCGTGGACGCCTCATCCAGAACAAGTTGATTATAAGCTTGTGATAAGTCTAATTTAGTGAAAAACTTATGTCCACTGAGTGTGCTAAAAAGGTCGTCGACCTTTGGAACCGGGTACCTATCGACCAATAAGTTAGGATTAAGGGTCACCTTATAGTCCGCACACAGTCGTATTCCGCCGTCCCCCTTACGAGCAATCACCAGAGGAGTGGCCCAGTCGGAACGGCTGATGGGCCGGATGACGCCCGCCTCGAGCATGGCGTCAAGCTCAGCGTCAACTCGCGGCCGCAGCGCGAACGGGACCGGGCGCGCGCGGCAACACACCGGGCCGGCGCCCGGACGTACATGCAGCCGCACCGTGCCGCCCGTGTACCGCCCCAGGGTGCCGTCAAACAATGACTCATGCCTGGAAAGGATTTCATTCAGAGTATTAGATTTGTTTACTTTTTCTGAGTCTATATTACAAATCCTGGGAGCGGGAACACCTATACCTAACTCTGCAAGCCACTGTCGACCTAAAAGTGTCGTGATACCCTGGTCTATAACATACAAATCTAATATTTTGGTAATTCCTTTGTACCTTACTTCGACTCGTACATAACCCTCCGGTTGAATCACAGTTTTATTGTATAGTGTTAAATTTAAACGACAGGACCGTAACGGTAAATCACTAAAACATTTATAATAAGTATCTAGGGTAATACATGATAAGGCGGCTCCGGTATCAATTTCCATATTTAGCAACTGATTCTGAACAAACATCGTTATACATACCGGTTTATATTTGCTTAATGACATTTGGTACATAGGTTCGTTGTCATCATCCAAATCACTATTGTCCAGCGCCGACGCATACCCGCCGTGATCGCTCGCCACGTCAGCTAATCCCTGGTGCGCGTGCACCCAATAGTTGTTTGTGCCCCGGCGGCCCGAGCGACCTCCGCGTCCGCGCCCGCGCCCGCTACCGCCTCTTCCAGATGATCGGTTCCCGCGTGCTCCGCTACCGTTATAGGTCACGCCGTCTCCGCGTGATTGTGACTGGCTACCCGCCGTTCCCGTCACTCCGAGTCTTGCATTTTTCTCAGGGCACATCCTTCTTAAGTGGCCTAAATTTTTACACCAACTACATTCAAAGTTTTTATATTTACAACCTTCCGTTTTATGCCCAATCTCCCCGCACGCCATACATTTATGGTTCGCTTCCAGTTTATTTACACCCGTGTTAACATTATTAGCGTCTCGATCTACCGCGACTGCATTCTTTTCTGCCGCCTCCAATGTCGTAGCCAAACTGACCGCCCTCGCGTAGCCGATGCCGTCCTCCGCGAACAATCGTTGCCGCGTCGACTCACTTACAATGCCGCAAACAAGTTGGTCGCGGAGATTTTCTTCTAAAGACGACCCAAAATCGCATGTTTTTGCTAGCTTCTTCAGTTCCGCCACATACTCGGCTACACTTTCTCCCTCTGCCTGGCGCCGCTGCCGAAATCTGTAGCGCTCGGCCAAGATGGAGGGTTTCGGTTGTAAGTGATTTTTGAGCAGTGTCACCGCGCTAGTGAAGGTCAAAGATGAAGGTTGGCTGGGGCTTGCTAACGTAGATAACAAGTGATATGCATCTTCTCCCATTACGGCGATTAGTGTTGGTAACTTCACTTCATCCTTAATATCGTTCGCGAGGAAATACATTTCTAACCTCTCACAGTACATAGTCCAATTTCCCGTTTTCACGTCGAACTCTGGTATTTTTCCGACGCCCATTGTTTTTAACACTACCTATATCACACGTACACTGGATAATACTTGATTTAAGCACGTATTTACTAAAATAAAGTAACAAAACCACGCCTCGTTCGCCAGTGACAAATAATAGGCGTGCGTTCAGAATATCATTTATTGCAAGACTGGTTCTACCCTCCATATCTATACATATACCAAATATATACCACATGATATTTTAACGAAAGTGTCAGCGTTACAGACTCAATTCTCGGCTATCCAGGCAATACAATCGGATTTGTCCCAAGTTAAGAGTGACATTGCTGAGATGAGGAGCAGTATCGACTCCAAATTGACTGACTTGGCCGGCAGAATGAGCACGATTGAGTCTCGGGTCAGCGCACTGGAAGAGTGCAAAGCTGAATTGGATGACGTAAAAAAGGCAATAAGCGATGTTATTAACGACTCTCGAAGAAATGAACAGTGGGTTCGGCGATCTAACATACAAATTAATGGCGTGCCGGAAACAAAGGGAGAAAACTTGTTCAACATTCTGAAGTCGTTAGCGGACCTAAGTGGATACTCGCTAAATACGAATACCGACATAGACTTCGTTACGCGTGTTGCTGTGAGGAACGACTCGGACGGCGCCTTACCGAAACCCATTATTGTTAAGATGCAAGCTCGCTATAAGAAAGACGACTTCATGGCGTCACTCCGAAAATTGAGGAATTTAAAAGCTTCCGACTTAGGATACAGCACCAGCCTAAACCGAATATATGTTAATGACCATCTCTCGGCTCACAATAAATATCTACTTAAAGAGGCGAAACAACGAGCCAAACAGAAAAAATATCAATTTTGCTGGGTTCGCAACTGCACAGTCATGGTTCGTCGCGATGAAAAATCCCCGGTTTTGTATATTGGTTCGGAAGAGGCTTTAAACAAAATGACATAGGCGTTACAACTTCCGCAATTGCAGCTACTTTACAATTCTTTATTGAAAACCTTTACCTCTGTGTTTTATTACATAAATTGTACGTTTGTGATAATAATATTTGCAGAAACAAATTATATCTTGGCCGTCATTCTTGCTATAAATTATATCATGGAATATTTATTTTCTATCTACCAAAGTACATTATTTCTTGCATATTATTACATTTTATTCATGATACAGGAGATTTGCTTGCGATTAAAATACGTTTTGTTCTGAGATCCAAATTCAGAAACATTGAATTATTAATTTTACCTTTACATAACGGACGGTAATATTAGTATTTATTACCAAAATGCAAGGGGCTTAAGGTCAAAAACAATTGAATTTCTTCGCAATGTTTTAAGATTTGATTACGATTTTGTTTGTATTACGGAAACCTGGCTCCTGCCTGGAATATTTGACTCTGAACTTTTTGATTCCCGATACTCGGTTTACCGAACTGACCGTGATTATGAGCGAGTAGGTATGACGCGGGGAGGAGGTACGCTTATAGCTGTGCATCGTAAGTTTAGAGCTGAATTACGCGAACTTCACCCATTCGTCGATCTACTTGACGCTGACGTCACCTGGATTGATGTACCTATCTCTCAAGGACCTACTGGGAAAAAATAAGGTTGTTAAATTGTTACTTTCCTCATAGTAAATTCCAGATAGAGTCCCAATCATCGTTATTTGAATTTTTATCTAACATTTACACTGACTGTCCTAACGATTATTTCATAGTTTTAGGTGATTTTAACATACCGGGAGCCTCCTGGATACCCAATGATCCTAACCAAAAGAAGTTTAAGTTGGAGATTCCAAATTATGATATTTTAACGTCTCAGTTGTCTGCTTTTATGTGTTTTACCGACTGGTATCAATTCAATAACATTCCCAATCAGAATGATAGACAATTAGATTTAGTTTTATCAAATATTGACTGTAGTGTATCAAACGTTGAAGCCTTGGTTCCTATAGACTATCATCACCCGGTCTTTTGTGTGAAGACTTGTATAGGGTCGACTGATAATTACTTAAACCTGCGGGTCGTATAGTACGGCGTTTCTTCGCAGCTGACTACGACATTGTAAACGCAGAATTGGATAAAGTGGATTGGGAACTTTGTCTTCCACAACATAGTATAGAAAATGCTGTCGATACTTTTTATGATATTCTTAACCGTATTATAGATGATCTAATCCCCACTAAAATAATAAATTCAAGCCATGATAAATTTCCGGTCTGGTACTCCCGACCTTTAATAAAAATGATTAAGAATAAAACGAAGACTCATAAAAAATGGAAAATTTATGGACGAATCGCGGATTACATAGCATTTTCAAAACTACGGGCAAAAATTAAATCTATGGAAAGTTCATGCTATAAATTATTTATCTCACGTACTGAAAACAACATTCGTTATAACTCAAAATCTTTTTGGTCATTTTTAAAGTCTAAAACGAATGTTAACGGGATTCCGAACACAGTTTTCTTGGGCAACAGTGTTGGTAATAGCGGCAAAGAAGTCGCTGATCTATTTAATACCTATTTTCAGTCAGTTTTCGTAAAAAATGCTACCTCTCAGCCACCTTTCCAATCTACTCCATTGTTAAATGACACTGCCTTCTCAAATTGCCTTGTAAATAATGTTAATATCACTACCTGTCTAGTTGAAAGCTACCTTGGGGAATTAGTGACTTCTAAAGGCTGTGGACCAGATGGAATACATCCAATATTTTTAAAGAACTGTCGTGCTAGGTTAGCTTTCCCCATATGCCTACTATTCAATCTTTCTTTAAGAACTGGGACATTGCCATGTTGTTGGAAGAGATCGATTGTTGTTCCAATTTATAAAAGTGGCAATAAACATGATATTAAGAACTATCGGGGTATCTCAAAGTTGTCGGTTATTCCTAAACTGTTCGAAAAAATTATTTACGACACTCTGTTTTACGCAGTCCGACCGCAATTGGTAAATCAGCAACATGGGTTTATCAATAGGCGTTCCACTGAGTCCAATTTATGTCAGTTGATTGATTATGCGATGAATGCAATGGATAAGGGCTATCAGGTAGATGTTATTTATACCGACTACTCCAAAGCATTCGATAAAATTTCACATTCTCTGCTCATTCATAAATTACAAACTTTTGGAATTCACGGGAATCTTTTAAGATGGCTTACTTCATACCTGCGTGACAGAACGCAAGCAGTTGCTATAAAGGGATACACTTCTAGTTTTGTTCCCGTATCTTCAGGCGTACCTCAGGGATCCCATTTGGGTCCATTATTATTCAACATTTACATTAATGACGTCGTTGATTGTTTCAAATTTTCTGACTTATTATTATATGCCGACGATACTAAAATATACACCATTATTAAATCAAGTGACGATTGTATGAAACTTCAAGCTGACCTTGATAGACTGAGTTGTTATTGTTCTATGAATGAACTGTACTTGAATGTCGAAAAATGTTGTGCCATTACATTTACAAGAAAACGCAATAAGATAGAGTATAATTATTCATTAAACAACAAAAATTTAAGGGTTGTGTCTGAAGTGAAAGACCTAGGGTTAAATCTTGATAGCGAACTACAATTTATTTCACATATTGACAAAATTTCAGCAAAAGCATACAGAATGTTGGGATTCATTTTCCGACAAAGCAGGGATTTTACAAACCCGAAGACTCTGCAACTTCTCTTTAACGCATTTGTTAGGTCCAACTTAGAATACGCTACTACAGTCTGGAATCCTCATTTCAATGTTCACATTAACACAATTGAAAAAATTCAGAACAAATTTATCAGAACAATGAAATATAAATTTAAATCTTTTTGCCCTGACAATTTCTCTCTTCAAACCCGTAGAGAAATTCGAGATCAGATATTTTTGTTCAAAATCATACATGGCCTTATTGATTCTCCCAATCTTTTGTCTAACATTTCAATTAGATGTCCTGATCGGCGAACTCGCTCCACAAGCCTATTTGCAATTAACTTTGGTCGTACTACATATGCAAGAAATAAGTTCTTAGCTAGAGCGTGTAGAACTTATAATGAAAAATTTTCTGATATTGATATATTCCATTTATCATTACAGCAGTTTGTTTCTGCAATAAAATGTACAGCTAATAATAATATTGATTAGTTAGTATATTTCAGCATACTTGCCAATTTGTTAATATTGTTTTCAACAGTTAGTGTTATTTGAGTTTTGCATGTTTTAATATTAATGTTAATTTCTGAGCAACATAATTGTTATTATTCATTAGTGGAAACTGTTTGGCTTATGAATGTGTAATCTGATTAACTATATGTGTTGTTTTTGCCTGTTTGTTTCCCAAAGGTTTAAATAAATAAATAAATAAATAAATTTACTACCTAATCGTTTTGGAGGGTAGAGGTAAGGAGAACAATCTATGTGTATGAAGTGTTCGTCAAAAAATCTTAAATAAGTGGCGCCAACATACATCGCGAACAAATTAAGGACTTTGATAAAAAAATTCAAATCACTGACAGCGCAGCTCACTCTGTCAATAACGTCTAAGTTAATGTCATTTCTTGTGCTAACCTAGTTCCACCGAAGACTTTTCGAACTATTATAGGGAGCGTGCATGAACTATAGGGGGCAGCACAGGAGCCGTCAGATTTTTGGCGCGAGGCGTATATGTGATGTTTATTGTTCCGATGTAGCCCACAAGATGGCAGAACCTACTATGCACAAGAAAACACGTGACGTGTAAATGTGCATGTTTATGGTTCCGATTCAGGCCACAAGATGGCAGACCCTCCAACGCGCACGGTCCCTATTTAGAGCTGCCAGCTGGACACTTTAACAACAGTTCTTCCATAAGAGATTACAACCTCCTTCCTCAAACCTCCATACCAATAATCTTGCTTTTGTATCAAATGCTCGGTTTAATATATATGGGCAATCGAGCTGTAATTTCAGTATTTATCCGGCATGTAAAAACATGTATATAAATACTGCTGAACGGGTTATCGATTGTGCTGCGGCGAAGTAGGGTTATTCGCACTTGTAACAGTTGTGACAGCCGCAGCAGCTGTAACACTGTACCTGCGGAGTGCCGCGGTGCAGGTTGTGCTGCACCAGCTCCTGCACGAGCCCGAAGCGGCAGAGGCGCGCGCGGTGCTCGGGCTGCGAGGCGAGCGCGCGCAGCAGCGTCAGGCAGTGCTCGGCGCAGGCCAGGGAGCAGCCGTAGCAGCCGCCGCCTGATTCTGTGAAAACAAAATCGTTGAGGACCTGTTGCGAACTTGTGACCTAAACTTACTTGCAGTTGCAACCACGACGAATAGCCGCGTGGGAGCGAATTTAATTTTTGGGTGCAAACCCACGTGGTCTTACATACATAATCGCCAATGGAACTATCGCAAATATGTACGTGGCTTAAATGATACTTTCATAAAATTAACAAAATTGTTTTTACATCTAACAGTCCATTCGTAAACATATTTACTACTAAACAAAGTCTGCCAAAATAATCTTTGGCAGGCGTAAATCACTCCGCGTTCCGTCGCGCCGCTACAAGTACAAGCGGCCTGCACCAAATCTGGTGTCTAGTAGTGGTTACCGCGCACCGCTACAAAACGGACGCCGCTCAAGCTTGCACTTGTATCTATCGCAATAATGCGCAAATATTTCTAGTTGCAGAAACCATGACAAAAATGATGACCACAAATTGTTTATGATCCCTGATGACTTTATTGGCTAAGTACTATAGAATGGAGTAAGTATATAAAATATAAGTATAATTAGCAGCAAATTGCCTAAAAAGCTGCTTTTGTTTTATTGTTATTTTATGTACATACTCAATTAAATATTAGAATCGTTAATTATTATTAAAGGTGAATTTTACAGTACCTACATAATATAATAGTGTAATTATTTTTACATACTTATACATATATTGTTAGGAGACCCGCTTGGATCCGCGTCATCTGCGAAGTAATTCAAAGATGTAGCCGTGGGTGTGCGAATCCCCCAACCTGCTTTGTGGAAATGTGGGGACTAAGTACGGGTTTATCTCAAACCCCCTTGTGCATGAGGAGCCTGTGCTTAGTGAGACGTTAAGTTATGATTACTGTGTTAAGAACTTAATATAGATAGTGTCATTCACGAAGACGCGTGCCTTAAGGGGGTCCCTAACGCCAATGACCTTCGATCTGAATCCCTTAGTTTTCTAATGTTTTTTGTAGCTTATCATAATAACAACAACGACTGTAAGCAATATTGTATCTTCGAGATATTTGGCATCAAAGCTGAACAGTTTCAGGCCAAGAAACTGGTTTACTGGCCATAACTTTTGTGTTAATTAATATAAAATTACGAGTAAAATCTCTGACTAGTTTATAGAGACGTCAAAGACGAACCCAAATGTGTAGATTTCGTACATGTAAAATCCTTCACAGCAATCTAGTAACGAAAAAAAGTGTTTTTTTTAGGCATTGTTTCAAAACTAAGTGTTAATTTCTTTCAAAATCCGGCAGACCAGAATGGAGATAAAAGATTGAAGAACCGATAGCCGTTTGTCTTATAATTCTATCTATAGTGCAAATGTAGGAGTAACGACTCAAAACTAGTCAAAAATCGATGGAAACTGCGGGGAGCCCCTTGAAGGTTATATTTGACAAATATGCGCGTCATCGTGGTTGACACGAACTATATATATAATAGTTGACGGTACTCGGTGCAAACGTTGCTAACCCTAGCGGTAGCCACGCCCATGCTCCGCCTTTCGAAAGGGCTCGGTCCAATCGGCACCGATTAGGCCCATTCAGGGTTTTTTTTTATACAGAGAATCTTCTGTACTTGGTACTATTATTTATTGTCTTTGGCTTTAATTATTTAGCTAGATGAACAAACTTACCTTTGGTAAGTTCTCCATCATAGTTTTGCACCAGCCCAGCGTATACTGGTAGCGTGTCTCCCTTCAGCTGTTCGCTTTGAGATCTATCGTAGGCGACTAGTTCTTTCCTGTAAAAACACCGAAGATGTCACATAATAAAATAAAATAAATAAAAATAAAAATAACAGTTCTTTAATAGCCTATTTAGCAAGAAAAGAAACCTTTCAGAACCGACCAACCAGAAACCAAAGACCAGAAGTTAAGATAAAATGAGCTATATCAGCTAGGAACGAAATATATATTTTTCATTTCTCATGCTCTGGAGGTTATTGTTGTTCTAAAAAGTGCGGAGAAAGTGATACGTTATCTGCACTAGAGCATAACTTTCCAAGTACATTGTTTATTCTTTTACGATGAGCAATTAAAATATGGTTTTAGAGGATTTTGATATACAATTTCCATTTTGATATTTTACTAGTTATTTTATACAAATATATGATGAATACTGCAATGAAATACTGTGAATTACAATAGGAGACTCAGCATATTACTAAAAAAGCTCTAATAGCAAAATGAAGTTGACCATATTTTATAATTAAAAAGCATCTATGAAAAAAAACTTTTTTTATATACTACGTCGGTGGCAAACAAGCATACGGCCCATCTGATGGTAAGCAGTCTCGGTAGCCTATGTACGCCTGCAACTCCAGAGAAGTTACATGCGCGTTGCCGACCCTAACACTCTGCACCCTCGTTGAGCTCTGGCAATTACTCACCGGCAGGAACACAACACTATGAGTAGGGTCTAGTGTTATTTGGCTGCGGTTTTCTGTAAGATGGAGGTACTTCCCCAGTCGGGCTCTGCTCTAGATCGGGCTGTGCCCTACCACACAAACCGAGATGACATTTACAATGCCCATACCTCTTTTGTGTTCATGTTTAAGGACGTACCCGGGTCCATTATGTAAGACCAATTTTTCTCATCGCTTGCACTAAGGAATACTTCTAAACTACCTAAAGTAGTGTGGTGGAAGTCACTCACAAACAAAAAAGATATAGCGTAAAAACATGAAGGGAATATATTATTGGCCGGTACTGCAGCTATTTCTGTTCCTGACAGTACACTAATAACACACCATAAATAACCATAATGAATATTTCACCTGCAAGCCAACACCTTCTGTATGATCTTGGACAGGTCCTCGAAGTGGCCCTTGCTGTCGACGCAGTACTTGTGCGCGAGGGACTGGATCACGCGGTTGATCTGCGCGCCGCCGAAGGAGGTGGTGGACGCGTTGCTGTTCTCGTCGCCGGGGCGCCCTTCCAGCCGGTGCTCGCTTATCTTGTGCACGAGGGACTGGGGGAATATTATAACAAAATTTAGTTAAATGGATAGAAAATGAGCCACGCTTTATAAAAAAGTGGAATTTAAAAAAATTATACTGAGATTATAAAAAAATACAAGGCTCCAAAGTATGAAAAAAAAACTTTTTGTTTTTAAAAATATAAAAAAATGATACCATTCGATTCCATACATTTTATTGAAAAGTAAATTGCATGACAACTATACACATAAACGCAATATTTCAGGGTCAAAATGGCAATTTCTTTGATCTTCCATACATTTAGGACAGACTTATATAATGTGACGTCACATCATGTTATCATCTTGTTAGAGGCGTTTCAATCGTCGAGTGCGAGCGTCAGACTTTAACTCTAATTTCTGAGCTTTGTGTTATTTAAATGCCATGAATCCCATATAGACATTTGATCCTCAGGAAAATCAAGATCGTTTGTCATTATTTACAAAAAACTGTCAAGTAGCCAATTATGTTAAAATCTTGCAAACGTGTTCTTGAATGTGTTTTTTAATTTAAAAATAACAACGTAAACTGTAGAATATAGTGTCAAAAAATAAGAAATCCACCAATGGGTGTATCAAAGAAGATATCGAACGTGTTGTGTATTTCGCGGTAGCTATCTTTTTATACAGTGTTAAAATATCTATAACGGGTAACATCGATAATAGGCATGTCGATATTTGATTTTGTCAATCACTTTATTTTGCCACAAAAACTTCTATGTCTGCTTATTAATAATGGGCGACTGACGGATAAAAATTACGTCAAAATAATTTCGAACGATATACGCAACGACTACAATCGATTTAAATAAACAGAACAAGATTTAAAAAAGTTAGTATTTTATTCTTGAAACAATTAATCGTAATTTTTCTTTAATCGTTACATCAGGCCATTCCTTTTATAATTCACTATACACTTATATAGGGGAAATGAGTAAGTTCGTAAAGTGATATGTCACCACTATTTGGAACTTACTGATATAATTACAAAAACTGCATATAATTTTACACATAAATATTACTCGAAATTTATACATAGTGTTATCTATCTTCTGCTTTCGTCCCCATATTGAATCAATCGGCCGCTTTTTAGTTATTAAAAACTGTCACAGATTAAACAATACATTAATAAAAAACCTCAGTGGCGTGGCCTACCTCGAGCACGGGTTTGTTGGCCACCAGCTGGCGGTACACGCGGTCGGCCTTGTCCAGCAGCGCGCCGATGGTCTGCACCATCTTCTTGCGCTCCTCGTCGTTCTCGATGTTGTCGACGGCGCAGCATGGCCGCGCGGTGAGTGTGTAGTCGAATTTGGCGTATTTGCAGAATCCGCAGGCGTGGCAGAGGAACGGGTCTTTCTCGTCGTAGTTTATAGCGCTGGGTGAACAAAAATACATTTTAGTCATGAGATAATACTCTTAAATATATGTAGATTTATATTTCAAGATGGATAGGGGCCGCGCGACGTAAGCTTCAACTCTCATCAGCGTAATAATTGTGTTGACAGAAAAGTTACCTCTGCTTCACGCGACGTGTTATATGGAAAAGGGGCGCGATTTTTTTTTTAGAAAACTAATCCAACCTAAAAATCCCTGGAGTTAATAGTTTAACTTTTGAATTCGAGGTGTTAAGAGAGTCTGCCATGCACAGACTCAAAGTTACAAGTCAATAAATTATATATTTTATAATAAGTGTTTTCGGGACTGATTTCTGCCTTTAAGGTCCCTAACGCCAGTGACCTTCGATCTGAATCCCTTAGTTTTCTAATATATTTTGTAGCTTATATTAACAACAAAGGCTGTAAGCAATATTGTATACCATATTTAGTTCAAATTTCACTGTATTCGAGATATTTGAGTGTTAATTAGTTTAAAATTAAAATCTTTGACCAGTTTTTAGAGACGTCAAAGACGAACCCAAATGTGTAGATTTCGTACATTTAAAATCCTTCACAGCAATCTAGTAACGAAAAAAGTTTTTTTAAGACAAAGTTTAAAAAATATACAAAATAATAAGTGTTAATTTCTTTCAAAATCCGTCAGTCCAGAATGGAGATAAAATATTTAAGAACCAATAGCCGTTTATCTTATAATTCTATCCATAGTGTAAATGTAGGAGTAACGATTCAAAACTAGTCAACAATCTATGAAAACCGCGGGAAGCCCCTTAAGCAATTTATCAGCGCGATTATGTTGGTTTATTACCATATTAGGTATTGAAACTTACCGACACTTGTGGCACTCGAACACGTTCTCGCCGCAGTTGGCGCAGACGCCTGGGTTGGCCGGCACGGATTGCGAGCAACGAGGGCATTGTAACGATTCTCCTATCAACAACAAATTACATATTATTCAAAAGCACAAGCATAAAGTGCTGTGGCTCATATACCACAGCACTTTATTACTTTTCTCGACAGGTGCGTCTTTATCCGACGCGATATCTCGATATTCGCGAAGCGCTCGCGCATAACACTCTGTATAGGTAAAAAACAACTTAAGTAAGTCACCTGTTTTGTATGTAGTTGTAACATGTTCGAATAGACATTTGTTTTGTTTGTGTTTGTCTTTTAAACATGTATTGTCTATTCGAACACGTCACAACTACATACAACAGGTGACTTACTTAAGTTTTTTACCTATATAAGACACTTGAGAAATCCGCAACAAGTTCGGCCAAATTTCGCCAATTCAATTCATTTCTTTATTCGTTCATCACAGGTACATAAATAGGTGGTAACTATGTTTGTATGTTAATTTCTTTGTGTGTCGTTGGCGTACGTGTCGCCATTAACTCTAGACCATAACCAACGCTTTCTGTGGGGACGCTTTCAACAAAATGTAACCAACAGAACAATAACTTCACAGCATACTTTACCTGTAGCCTGCTGGTTCTCATAGAAGTCGGCGTACTCCATCATGAGGTTGCATGCGACGATCGGCAGCGGGAAGTCGACGCGGACCTCTGATTGGCCAGACTGCAGCTGCACACGCTTCGCCTTGTGCCACATGCCTGGATAAATCAAATTGTATGGTTATCGATGTAAATGTAACGTAATACAGTGTCATCCTTATTTGTCCTATCATGTAAACAAACACTTTCCGAAGACATTATCACACTTTTCTCTGGAATTACACAATAATGATCACTTAAAACGTTGTTGTATACTTAAAGAAACTCACAGTGATGAAATCAACGAAATAATCACTGAAAAATATAATTTCTAATAAGATGTTTATCAATAATCGCAGTAACGGAAAGTCTAGTTTGTTTATGGAATCGCATTGTGGAAACGTCCCGTTTGTTTACATGATAATTTTTATTTTATTTTTTATTTTATTATTAATTCTCAACAATAATTATTGTGTCGAACATAATTACTTAATGATTAAAATTATCTACATTATATTAAAAATTAAAATAAATATTGAATATAATTATAAATAATTACAATTACAAGGTCAACTTCAAAGGTACACTTCCAATTTAACAATCACTTACTAGAAATTACAACTGAAAATCTCAAGTCAAATCAAATGTCAGTCTACTTAAAAATAACTGAATAAATTCCTATTACAATAATATAAAACATTAACAATTGCTTTTAGTAATGTAGACAAGTGTCTTAGAAAAAAAAACACTAACATTGATCGTCTGATGAGAAATCTGCTATACAGTAGTAGGATTTTCTCAAAAGATACTGTTTGAGCCTTGCATTAAACAATTTGTTATTTAAAATAGATTTCATTTCGATTGGTAACTTGTTAAACAGAAAGACTGACTGATAGCTAGTGGCATGCTTCATGATATTAAGACGTGGGACAAAGTTGCATTTCAAATCCTTCCGTCTAGTCGACAGCCTGATAAGACAGGTAAGGATGAATACACTGTAGAAAAGTGTGTACATTTTTAACCCATAGTGTAAGTTTACTTGTATCGTGAGGTTCCGAGCTCAGCGGCCGTATAATACACGCGGCTATTGAAGTGATAGTCACTGAATAGAGCAAGTGGCACTGTCTGACATCGCTCGACTGAAAGCGATGGACGCTTAGAACCACCTTCGCGTATTCAGAGCGTCGGCGTTTAGTCAAGTCTATGGCTGCTGCTCGACGCAACGTTGGCGCAACTGCGCAGCGACGCCATTTCCCATAACGCTGACTAGACGCCGACGCTCAAAAGATGCTAGTGTGGGGTGGCTATTATACTGTGATCACTTCGGTAAGCGCGTCTTTTACTTATTGCAAATCAGTTAAAATTCATAGCGAAAACTTATTACGTTACAAGCTTCATGAACGCCTAGGTATTAAACTTAAGATCGCTACCCATGCAGTCGCATTTTGAACTTTCTCCGTATTAAATTAAGGTTCAGTATTCACTGCACTCACCAGGCTTGTTCTTGAGCTCCTGCACCGCCTGCACGGTGCGGTTGTTGTAATAGAAGTTGATGCTGCGCACCATCTTGCTGCGCTTGATGTCACCGATGCGCAAGCTGATGCGGCTGATCATATGGCTGTTCACTAGCTTCACTATTTGGGTGGTTGTTGTGAATTTCGAATCGATCTGTGGACAAAGAAACGATTTATAACCCTTCTTTTAACATCAGCCCATTATCAACCTCCGTGCATACCCACAAGATCCACAATGACGCGCCGTGCACGATAGGCGTGGCGTTCAAAGAGATAAACCGTCTATTTAATTCGTAAGCTATATCTATCACACGGCATTACGCCCTTATAAAAATCACCACATTAAAACCCGCCGGGAACAATGTGTCAGTGCGTTCAGCGTTGATCATCAGCGTCCTTTTTTTTATTTATTGTCTTGTTTGTTTCGTGGATGAAATATATTTTCAAGCAGTTGTTACATATGTTTTTATATTTTTTTTTATTACGAAAACACCTGATGGAAAGTGCCGATGTAGTCTAGGATGGAACATGCTTACCTAAAAGATGTCTATTCACTCTTGATTTAAAAAGGTCCAAGTTATAGTGGACTGGGAATAGATTTGCAGGAAGTGAATTGCACTCCTTAGCCGTTCGCATGATAAAGCTGGATGCGTAGCGTTTAGTGCGAATCAGTGGTAAAGTAACGACGTAAGGGTGAAACGCAAGTCCGCATCTAGTCCCACGGTGGCAGAACGGAGATGGGGGGATAAGATTATGTAATCCCATCGCACACTCCCCGAAATGTATCCTGTAGAATACCGATAAACAGGCTACCTTTCTACGGTGTTCTAGGCTCTGCAGTCTAGCCTCTACCAATCTCATATCCCCAATAATCTTCCTAGCAGTTCTCTACAGTATCCGTAATTAGAATGATTCAAAAGGAAATAAGTGTTTCTTGACATAAGCATCAAGTTCAGTAGTTTGGGTACTCACCTTGATGGTGGGCAGCTTGATGGTCGCCATGGGCACCTCGGGGTTGTTGCAGACCAGACACGGCTCGGACTCCAGGTAGTAGCCGTCTAGTTCCACGTAGGCGCCGAGAGCGGCGTATAGGGACACGTTGCCGTGCATGGACAGGAGCTGGTTCTGGCTGCGGAGCAGGTCTACCGCGCTGCAGACGTATTTCTGAAAAAAAAAATATTATCCCTTTGTCCGACAAAGACGTGAGTTGACGCGCGTGACTATAGGCCAATCCCTTCGTGCATTCCGACAAGACAAATCCTAAGCGTGGAGTTCAAAGGGTTAACACATCGTATTATTTATTGTTGACTTTCATCTTTATGTATATGACATTCGCAATTATTCTCTATTCATCTGTCATTTTTATCAGAATAAGCTTGAATTGAGGATATTGGTTTCTTTATTTTTAATAAAATTATTTTTATTTTTTTATTTTGTCTTGGTTCAGCACTGTATACTTGCATGTGGTTTTAAAATAAATAAAAACTAACACATAATATATGTATATTATCTTGTCTTTTTCATACGTGAGTAGCACAGGCGTGTGCCAGATAGCAAGCGTTTGTTGTAACTTACATAACTCTAACAAACACTGATATTTATTTGTTTTACAAGGGGGCAAAGTAGGTTGTTTAACGCATTCACTGCCACCGACGCATATATGCGTTCACCGTCATACAAGTTTGTTCCTAGGCCACGCCCCCTGGCAGTGAATGCGTTAACCGCTCGTTGGTTGATACCCAAGCAAGCGAAAAATTCCAAAATTGAATCACAAGTATAGCTAGTGGTTCGAGAAGTGGAATCTTGAGCGATGCGAGGGATTAAAGGCACGAGAGTTAATCAAACTTTGTGTCCGAGTAAAACACAAAAGTCACAAAGTTTATACCCTGGTGAACACCCTATTATTAGTCGGTATAACAACTGCAAACAGTTATAACTGACAATTTGTAATTCTTGTTACAACGGGATAAGGTTGCTGACAGTATTCTCCGATAGAACTGACCTCAGTATCGATGTCCGTGGTCTTGAGCGTGAAGTATCCCAAGAGGTCAACGAACTGAGCCGCCTTGCGCCCATATTGGGGTAGTGTGGGCCAAATGCCCCAGAGCAGAGACACTAGCGATGCTTTCTCGGCTGGCGGCGAGTTGCTGTGGGATAATATGTAGAAAATATATTTATATAATGTATATTTACTGAAAAGTAAAGGTAAGGGAAAACGAGCTTAGATCATATAAGAGGTTAGAGTTAGAACATGATATGTCTACAACGATTTTGTTAGCACTCGCAGTGCAAGTGTTATTTATAGTTCATAGTGTCATAGAAGTTTTGACGTTTAAAATAACACTTGCACTGCGTGTGCTATCAAAGTCTTTGCAGGCTTGTCTTGGTCTGATTCTAGTTCTATCCCTTTCTTAGTAATACTATAGTTAATATTTTTAAATTAAAAAAAAGGTAAAAAGACACGTTAAGAGGCTGTCAACACCCAATGTCCTTGAAATTGATGTTACTTAAACAGTTTTTTAAGAAAGACTATTTGTTTTAGTCAAGTAAGAAAAATATATGTTCATATTAATTATATTTCAAAGACCGTTAAAAAAGATGGTATGGTATGGTGGACTGTATGAATAAAAGGGAGGAATATACCTTTGATATTGTTTTAATAAATATTTACAATAAATAGAAAATCACATCAACGACACAACCAAATCAGTATAAATAAGTAACCTGAAGTAATCAGAATGACAAATACTTTTTTTAAGTCAATTTTGAATTTGAATTTATAATAGACAAATAAGAAAAATAAGCCTGATGCTGCAAAGAGTGTGCAACAACCGTGGTTGTACTCGATACATGATTGAACGAAATCGGCTCGATAGAAAATAATTGCAAAGATTGGTCTTAAAATCACAATAAATTAAACGGTTCTATGTCTTTATTGTTTTGACTTATGGGTCTGCAATTAAAATCACAATTTCAACACATTTATATATAAACCGTGGTTGAGTAAAATATTACACTAATAATCCACTTTTTTTTTATTTAAATATTTTTCTTATTATTCCCTTACCCAGGCCCAGTAACATGCGACAGTGCTATCTCATTTACTCCGATAGAAGTAGACAGTGTGCGCGCTTTAGGTATTGACAGCCTCTTAAGAATACGTACGTACGTAAACAATTAGTTTATATTACTTACGAAAGCAAAATAATGTAAACGATCGTATATGTTAATAAAAATACACTTTAAGATCGCTTACCACGCTTCAAACGACACATATATTCATCAGATTTCATTTTGGAAAATACACAAAATACCTAAACTAAGGTTCTTTAATTATATAAATTACACATATCAGTTATATTTCTATCTGATATAAATATGCATTACCTATAATTTTATTTATTTTAGTTAACATAATTTATAATTATGAACCTTCGGGTCTTTTTGTTGTATTTTCCTTTTGTTGCGGTTCATCTTTTGTACTGCATTTTTGATATGTTTTATATGACTGGTTTCTAAATTAATACGCGCGAGGCAATTTCCTTGCGCACAAAATGGCCGAGGCACTTCTACACTGGCCGTTTTGTGCGTGAGGATATTGCCTCGGGCGTATGCTCGCTGTGTGTGGCCCGCCTAATAAATATCTCTATTAATTGTACGTGTCACTCACTTGTAGATGGCCAGTAGCAAAGCGTGCGCCTGCCACCGCACGGCCGTGGAGTTGGTCTCCAATAGGAAAGCCTTCACAAACATCTTCAATTCTTCCTGTGACACCTGTGAAAAAACTCAAATTACTATTGGTCAGAATGACAGGGACCAACTGCAAAGTGCCGAGTTAAGCGCTTGTTTGAATACAATGATCGCGATTTTCTTCTTCTTCGAGCCGGATTCGAGTAAATCATTGTACGAATCGTCCACTACATATTTTTGGTCCTTCGAACCATATGCGTTATGCGAGTCAAAGCCACGCTCTTTAGAGCAGACTGCACTTCGCTGTACTCGGCTGCACTGTGGGTAAGCTGTACGCAAAGGTCGTTCAGCTCTCTACGCGTCCAGTACAATAATGCTCTCAGGGCGCTACTGGGGCTGTCACGGTTCTGCAGTGCATCCACCATGTTCGCGGAAGAACGCGTGGACTGTTTCAGTGCTGTGCTGCGTAAAGAGATGGCATCGCTTCTGAACAGAATACGTGATAGTCCGAACAGCCTCCTGAAGACATTAGCTGTAAGGAATGAGTGCGCAATAATGCAACACTCAACAATACGTTATCAATAATGAGTTACGAATATTTAAATATTTTTTTAGGTTTTTGTTCACTACGGACGGTAAACATGATGAAGACATTGAAAGGAGAGTGAATGCTGGAAATCGTGTGAATGGGGCAATCAACGCTTTTATGAACAGCCAGAAGGTGTCGCAAAAAGCACGGTTGGCTGTACATAGAGGGGTGTTGGTGCCTACACTTATGTATGGTAGCGAAAGTTGGGTATGGCATAAGAGGCATCAGAGTCAAGTGAATGCAGTGGAAATGAGAGCGTTGAGAAGTGTGTGTGGTGTAAAATTACAAGATAGAATTAGGAACAGTGTGATAAAGGAAAAGTGTGGACTGAACGAAGATGTAGTGACAAAAATTGAGAAAGGTATGTTGAGATGGTTTGGACACGTGGAAAGAATGAGTGAAAGAAGGTTAACAAAGAGAATGTATAAGGGAGAAGTAGAAGAGGGAGCTGGAAGGGGTAGACCTCGGCAGACTTTCTCTGATCAAATCGAGGAAATCCTGAAGAAAGGCCTGGTCAAGAGCACCCTAAACCGACGAGCGTGTATGAGGAATGTTTTGAGAGTGAAGAAAGCGAAAGAGGTATGTTAGGATCGTAGCAAGTGGAAATCTGTGGTCTCTGCCTACCCCTCCGGGATATAGGCGTGATTATATGTATGTATGTATTTAGGTTTTAGCTTTAATAATAACAAATTTGTGGATCTTATTGTCTGAATAAACAAACGATTATTATTATTTGTCCCCTATATTTCTACTACGGCATACATTTGTATATAATGTATAGGACCAAGATTCAAGTAAACCAAGTAATACTACGACTTGTTTGGTATTTCGAACAGATATCGCAAAATCTAGTCGTAACGTAAGAATAAATTGGGATTACAGGTTCATGAAAAACTGAATGTAACCTGTTTGAGTATCTGCTGGACGAGGACCGGCACGCGATGCTCCTGGAACTTGGAGCCGTCAGAGACAAACGCGTCGCTGTCCGCGCTGCGCTCGCGCTCCTGCCACTCGGAAGTCGATCCTGATGCTGACGGGGTCTGGAAAATGGTATAGTTTAAATATAACAGTGTATTCTTGATCATATTTCATCATCATCATCATCAGCCTTTTATCGCCCACTGCTGAGCATAGGCCTCTCTTCTAGTACGCCACTTATCCCGGTCCCGAGCCAATCTCATCCGGAAGTGACCCGCAGTCTTCCGAATGTCGTCCACCCAACGAGCCAACGGACGCCAGGCACTCCTTTCGTCTGTAAGCGGCCACCATTCCGTTAGCATTGTGGCCCACCTGCCATCACTTTGCCTGGCAACATGTCCCGCCCAGCTCCATTTTAATTTGGTAATGACGTGTCCGACGTCTTGCACCTTGGTGCGACGTCGGATCTCGACATTCCTCACTCGGTCTTGAAGTTTGATGCCGAGCATGGCGCGCTCCATGGCTCTCTGTGCCACTCGAATTTTATGCACAGTCTCCTTAGTGAGCGTCCATGTCTCGGCACCGTAGGTCATGGTGGGCAGGACACATTGGTTAAAGAGGCGAGTTTTCAGGCATTGTGGAATGTTAACGGGTTTGAGGATGTCCGCCAGTTTATTGAATGCCGCCCAACCCAGCTGGATCCTCCTGGAGATCTCCTTCCGTTGGTGTGTTTTGTCAAAAGATAGAATATGTCCAAGATACACGTATTGCTCGACCACCTCCAGTACTTCGTTCCCAACCATAATAGTTGGAATCGATTCACTAGAGATGTTCGTCATAACTTTATAACATATTCATCATATTTAAAGACTAAAATGTCCTATACGCTTTTCTGGAATTCGCTAAGATTAAGAGATAAAACCAGTTTAAAAAAAATCATCTTTCAGTTATTACTTAGTGCATAACTCCTTTTTGATGGCAATGTTGCTACTATGGGACCCAGTCTAAATACTTGTCCTTATTGATAGATGTCATAAAATGAAAAGTAACACTTTGCAAAAACTAGGTTTTACGATAAAAACCGGCCAAGTGCGAGTCGGACTCGCACAGGAAGGGTTCCGTACCTATAAAAACATTATCTATAAAAACGGTCACCCATCCAAGTACTGACCCCGCCCGACGTTGCTTAACTTCAGTGATTGGATGAGAACCTCGAGATTGGAAAGAAATATTTATTTTATTCTGTTTTTAGTATTTGTTGTTATAGCGGCAACAGAAATACATAATCAGTAGAAATTTAAACTGGCTAACTATCACGGTTCCGTTCTGTATTATTACACAAGTTCCATTGTATAATTACTACAAAGGTCTCGTTTGGACTAGTGTAACTTGTGAAATGTTTTAACTAGGGCTATCATTTTGATGTCATCTTTTAGCTGATATCCTGTACCTACTGTCTTTTAAGAATAAAAAAAAGTATAGGTCTACGACCTCTTTTTCGAAAAAAAAGATAAGCATACGCATACAAACAAGCATACGGCCCGCCTGATGGTAAGCAGCCTATGTACGCCTGCAACTCCAGAGGAGTTAAATGCGCGTTGCCGACCCTGAATGTGAGTATGTATGCAAGAGCCCTAACTGTGTGTCGGTGTGTGCTCACCTTGTCCGACTTGGTGTCGGTGAGCGCGGCCTGCAGCAGCTGCAGCACGGTGGGCGCCACGTGCGGGTGCACGCGCCGCGCGCAGCGCACCAGCCACGCGAGCGCCTCTCTACGCTCCGTGGCGCACGTGTGCTGCCAGTTGCCCGTGCGGGCGCTCACTATTTCTGCACACGCCTGTAATAGAGACCGATATTAGGTGAGCGAAGTGTCCAAACACATGCGGCCGGCCTCAAATCACTTATGGCGTTATTCATAAACGCCTACTGAATTGAACAAGCCGATGATAATCGTTTGTCCCTTTCTGTCATATCAATAAGTCGGAAAGGGACAAATGATTATTAACGGCTTGTTAACTTTATTAGATGTTTATGATTAAGGGGGTTAGAAGCTTGACGTCACGCTACATGTCATGCTTAACGCGCCGCTGGACGCTCTTTACTTATAAACTGTATGATATTTGTTTGCTAGACGAGCGAGCGAGGCCGTATAAGTAGCTCAAGGCTGACAGTATCCATTGCGGCCAAAGTAAATAAAGACAAATATTAGGTTCCAAAGGTGTCCAAACAAATGCAAACACACCGGCCTCAAATCACTTAGAAGCTTGAGATCACGCTACAGCCGCTGGACGGTCTGTACTTATAGACCGTACGCTATTTATCTGCAAGAAGGCTGACAGTACCCATTCCGGCCAAAGTAAATAGAGACAAATATTAGATTCCAAAGGTATCCAAATGCAAATACACTGGCCTGAAATCATTTAGAAGCTAGAAGTCACGCTACATGTCATGCTTAACACGCCGCTGAACGGTCTTTACTTATCGACCGTATGCTATTTGTTTGCTAGACGAGCGAGCGAGGTCGTATAAGTAGTTTGATTTATTTATCGTATGGCAATTACTACTACACTGTATATTGAATAACGATTAGTTTATAATCTAAATCTACATTTCTCCAAGTAGGTAATGGCTGCACTCGTTATGTTTTTAAAATATTCCACTGGGCCATCGTATTTTATCAGTGGGCACTCCAAAACGATATGGCGGACAGTTTGCTTTGGGCATCCGCACTCGCAGCTTTCCTGGTCATTCCATCCCCATTTTTTCCGGAGGTATGCACAGTGGCCGATTCCTGTTCTCAGACGGTTGAGCATGCACCAGGCGCGACGTGTTTCATTGGGCCCCGGCACGTAGCTCCGCGGGTTAAACTCGAAGAGATCAGATGGGACATCTTCCTGCGACCATTCTTCGGACCAGGCTTCGTTCAGGTTCCACTGAGAGCGTGGTTGGTGGATAAGGAGAGCCGGTAGGTTTCTTGACTTTAACCGTGTGCACCTGAACGTAGCCAAGTCTCTGTTCAACGGCAGTTCCGGTCGTTCATGGGCTTTGTCAATTTCTCTGAGCAGGTATAAGTAGTCAGCTGACAGTACCCATTCCGGCCAAGATATGTAAGGAATTTATAAATAATAGCATACAGAACATGTTCGTGTACCAAAACCTTACCTTCAAATGGTCCATGAGTTGCACGAGCCTGTCGTAGGCTGGGTCGGTCTGCAGCAGCGCTTTGGCGGCGTTTAGATGAGTATCGAGCGCGTGGACATCGCGCGTGTGGCGGTAGCGATCGCGAGTACCGCAAAGTAAGAGGAGAAGCTTGCGGACTTGTTTCCTGCGAATAAATGTATGATTAGGTATTATTGTTGTAACTGTCCAGTCCAACCCAACTTCTAGCAGGCGAGTGGTCCAATAAAGTCAATAAAATCCAATTTCCCCCTCAAAATCCAGAGCCGTCATTGGAAGATAGACTCGGGTCTACTGCTACTAGGTAGTAGCCAATGGAATTAGACTAACGAAAAGAGCTAAAACTCCTTTCAAATAAAACCGGGAAAACAGAGATGAGGACAAAGTTTAACTCATAACATTGTTTTAAAAACTAAACTAAAAAAACGAATCGTCAATAATGCTAAGACATACCCTGAATTAGACATCAGTAGATAACTTTGCCTTAAGTGTTATTTAAATGGAATGTAACTATAAATTTGATAATTAGGTATGATTACGAATATGTCCGTAACCTCTTCTCACGTACAGTACCTGAGCGGGGTCTGCTGGTTCATCATATACTCGCAAAGCAGTACAAGTCTAGTATGGGAGAAGTTTACAAGTAAAATTGCACCTATGTTGTGAACGCGCGCTCTAAGATGGCGCCACTTCTTGATATTTAACAAATTTAACACATATCAGTGACATGATAAGAATCAAAGTGAAATGGCGTTCTAAAAGTTTCAATCATGTGTCTAAAGATGGTAGTAAATTTACTGTGTCTACAAAGTTTTCTATGATAATCCACCCCTATTTCAAATTCTCTGTGTCTTCATCGCTTCATAATGTGGTGTCTGTGTAGTCTGTGTGACAGTACCTGAGCGGGGTCTGCTGGTTCATCATGTACTCGCAGAGCAGCGTGCGCCAGCGCGAGTCGAAGTGCACGGGCTCGCAGTGCTTGTGGATCTGGCACGGCAGGCGGAGCGCCATCTCCATCAGTAGTTGTGGGTAGTTGTCGAACACGTCCAGGGCGTGGCCTGTTGCAATAACATTTTGTCAGTATATTGCATCGATACTTACTCTAACCATTTTTTTATCGGTACAAAAACCGTTTCAGCTACTAAGCCCGATCGGTCGGAATGTCGCCCTCCCAATATTCACTCGCGACACATAGCCAGGGAAATGCTGTCATAGACATATTAAAACTGGACGCTTTTTGAAGACGAAACCAATCTCGCAGGTTTCGTTTTATTACGAGGATCCGTATCTAAAGCCGTTCGCAATGGCTTCGCTCAATCATCTCAAGCTGAAGATAATAAAAGCTTGTAGAAACACTCACTCTTAACGTATTCCTTAACGAAGAAAGGTTGCATGTCGGGCAGCGGGTGCGGCGCCTGCGGCTTCAGGAGCTGCGCTGTAGGCGTCGTTGTACCAGCGTCTACGGAACCAAGCATGGGTGAGATCGAGCTTACAAAAGACAGCTAATAAATAATTACATGACAGTGTAGCCTACCTTCCACGAATGTTAAAACGCTTTATACCGCGCCAAAGAATATAACTCCTAGTGAGACACAGCAGACACGTGGGTGACACAAACTTTCGTCTTTACTGCTATTATCGTAATCTAAAACTAACATTTGCGCGAACTGCTCGTGCGGTTGCGTATTGTACAGTCGCCATCACATATATCGTAGCGGAGAAGGAGCTCAAAAATATCTGAACACGCACTGTAACGCCTTGAAAATAGAGGCGTGTTCAGACATTTGTCGGCGCCTTGCCTGCTCCGATATATCTGATGGTGACTGTACGTGCGTGCAGCACGCGAGCGCTGCATTCGGCCTGTTTGGATAGACTTGAACCTTTTGAACGCCAAGGACACCTAAAGGCGTCGTTACTAGTCGTGCCCACCGCGCCAAGGACACCCATGGGTGTTATGGCGGACGCTGTCAAAGTAACCTTCACACTTTCGAGTAAGGTTTACATTAGCTCCCTCGCGCCCGGGAGCTTGGCGTTTGAGTGATGTTTGTGTTTATGACATAAAGCGCTCAAAGGGTTAGCAAAAGTGATGTTTGACAGCGGAAAAAACACAAATTTCCATTACCATTTATTTTGTTTGGTACTATAAAGTGACAACTCTACAGTGACGTAAGCATGTGTGGGCACCAGAGTGTAAGACCTGTTTTTTTGGATCATGCGAAATCTGAGTCAAATCCTTCGCATTCGTGGAAAGTAGGCTTGATTCTCCTAAATCTACATAGTTTAATTTTTAGTCGCATGGCATACGCAAGGCAAATAAAAGACATCATAAGCGGATGTGGCGCCTGAATATGGGACGGTTATATTCACGCCGATATCTTAAAGAATAAAGAACGAGTGTAAGCCTGAGAAATATGACAATATGTAGACAAGATAAGTACAATGCGATGTGTATAAAAATTCTCCCGAATAAAAGCCTCCGTGTGCGTGCGATAAAATGGTGTAACTGTGCATGCACACGTCACGCAAGCGGTGTGCCATCTCTCATAAGGATCTGTGTATTACAACGTGCACGTGCACGTTGGTCTGTATATTTACGCCGGTATCTAATACAAGAACGAACGAATGTAGTCCGTGGATTTGATGATATGTAGACAACTACAAGGTGAGATGGTAAAAAAAAAATCCCGAACCAACGTCGAAACCATAAGTAAGAAAAACACTGTAAATTGTGTTTTAAAAAATGCAGTAAATCAACTCAGAAACATTCCAAAAACAAACTTGGGGCCTATTGCATAATAAAATACAAGCTATTACTATTAGTTTTACCGTATGTAAAATCACTAATAGTATTAGCTCCTTCTTCTTCATGTAAGTAGTATTTTTATTTATCACATCACATAAATTATTTCGTAAAGTAGCTCAACAGCAGCTATAAAAGAAATTCGACATTAAATCTTGCACGAGAATGTACAGAAAGACACGGTAATTTCAATTTGCTGTAACACGGTAATTTGCTGTGGTTATCTGACTGATTAATTTGCCTATATTTCTATTGTATAGTTGCTTTATATTTTTCTACTTCTTTCCAATTTTTTGTGTATTTTCCCCATTCCTTTTTGTTGTAATATTTATCCTCTAAATTATGTATGTATTTTGTTGTACATTTTACTGCATTTGTCACCCTTTTTTCACTCTCTCCTCTCATCTATTCAAAGGTTAACTGGAAGAGATCCCTCAAAGGGATAAGTTCGCCTCTGTACTTCTTACTAATTGTATGTTACTTTTAATATGTATTATTGTATAATAAAGAGATTTACTACTTTGTAAAGAAAGTACAAAGAATACCAAAATTCGTTACGTGCGATGCGTCCGATGCGTGCGATGCGGCCCTGTGGACGTCCACCTTAAATCTCGATAAGTATCATACGGCAGTAACGCAGCCCCTTATAACAGGCAAATTAAAATTCATCCTAATGCTACAACTTCAAGGTCGTTTTGTGGCAAATTTAGACCAAAGAGAATTTTAAAGTGGTGGATTGACTAAGAAAGTTTTGTAGCCATAGCAAATTTACTGCCATCTTTAGACACATTATTAAAACTTTTAGAACGCCATTTGACTTTCATCCATTCCACTTTCATCTTTCACAGATATGCGTTAAATTTGTTAAATATAAAAAATGTGACCAAAGGTTATGGCGCCATCGAGTCAAATGGCGTTCTAAGTTTTAATCATATGTCGAAAGATGGCAGTAAATTTAATGTGCCTACAAAGTTCGATTTGACAATCCACCTCCGTTTCAAATTCCCTTTGATAAACTGCTGGTAGTCCTGGTGTTTGGTTAAAATCTGTCCACTTACTAGCAGTCTTGTCCTTCCAGTACGGTAATAAGGCAGCAAGCACTCTGTAGCAGTGCAGCGGCGCCCCGGCGCGTATGAGCGCGGCGGCGGCGAGGCGGGACACGTGCGCGGCGCAGGCGGCGCCGGAGCCCTCGCGCGCTGTCGTGCTGCCGGACGAGGTGGACTTGCAGCGGGCCATTAGTACACCTGTCAACATTGAACGCTTATAATATGGAAGGTAAAGGCAAGGAACAGAAACTCCTTAGGCAGAATTGTTGCAAAAGTGTCCCGCTGTCAACTATAAATAATAGTTCCAAATCTACCCAGAGTAGCGCTAGAGTAGCTAAGAACCTAGGCGTTACTGACGGAGTGATGTGCGCTGTCTATGATTAGATTTTTTTCTGAAGTATTCTAGGTATTGTAGCGCCACCTATTTATAGTTTTTTTCGGACACTTTTTGGTATATGGAGATTTTGTTCCTTCCCCACCTTCCATAGCTTATAATATGGAGCGTGCAAAAACTGTACGAGAGTTTTGACGCGAGGCGTGAATGTAAAGTTTATGCTTCCCATGTAGCTCACAAGATGGCAGAACCATAAGAAAACGTACGAGAACGGTAGATGACAGCACTTGCTTTGGCGTGAACTGTCAATGTACATGTTGACGCTGACAAAACATGTTGACAAAAGATGGCGGACCATCCAACGCGCACGGTCCCTTTACTAGAAGGAGACTATTAATGCGCAGA
Organism: Cydia pomonella; assembly: GCF_033807575.1. Classification (NCBI taxonomy): domain Eukaryota; kingdom Metazoa; phylum Arthropoda; class Insecta; order Lepidoptera; family Tortricidae; genus Cydia; species Cydia pomonella. The sequence continues at coordinate 54,154 of NW_026907877.1, forward strand.
CTTCCGGCCGAAGTGTGGTGTTTCGGGCGTTCCGTGGCAAACTACCGAATCCGATGCAACAGCAGGCAATTCAACGGAGTCACGCCGCTCTGCCAAGCACGAATCAATTTCGCCAGAGCGAAAGATTCCAAAATTGAACCACGAGTGTAGCGAGTTTCAAGGCACGAGGGTTAAACAAACTTTGCTTCCGAGTGAAACACAACATTTTTCATCACACCAACCCGAGGAAAATTCTAACTACGAAATACCAAAATAAAACCAAATCAAATCCAAATGAACGTAATATAAAATGTATCATTCAAAAGTCAATTCCACCAGCTAACATAAGGAAACAACTCAAAATTTGCATCTGTTTACTTTGCCTCACATGTGGATAATGCAACTTTCTCATTCGTTTTTAGGGTTCCGTACCCAAAGGGTAAAACGGGACCCTAATACTAAGACTCCTCTGTCCGTCCGTCCGTCTGTCACCAGGCTGTATCTCATGAACCGTGATAGCTAGACAGTTGAAATTTTCACAGATGTATTTCTGTTGCCGCTATAACAACAAATAATAAAAATTACGGAACCTTCGGTGGGCGAGTCCGACTCGCACTTGTCCTGTTTTTTCACAACCAAGAGCGCCTTTACCAGAGTGTGGTGAACACAATTGAGATCACTCACTGAGCAGCCGCATCACCACCAGCTGTAGCTCGCGGCGGTTGGTGCGCTCGTGGACGGCGGGTGTCATGGCGGGCGCGTCCTCCTCGGTGCCCATGTCCAGCTCCGACACGAGCAGGTCCAGGAGGCGCTCGAGGACGGCGCGGTCCGCTTCCACGGTGGAATCGAGGTCGCCGGCCAGCATCAGGACCACCTAAGGAAAATGAGATATATTTTTATTGTGAAGATGCAAGGACTGTTTGGACTACGTTACTGCTTACTTGTAACTCGCTCGTCTGCAGTGCGAACGTTTTTTGGTCTATAGGTAACAATACCTATAACAATGTTCAAGTTTTTGTACTTTTTTTATTTAAAAGGTTGCTCTGATTGTTAATAATACTACTCATTTCATAATGGGTGTTCGTATGACAATAACACACGACAATTTCTTTATTCAAATGCCACCTTGAATAACATCGCTTTCAGAGGCTATTATACAACTCTGCTAGGGGTGATACTAAAGTGTCCTTGAGGTAATTAAATTTTGTGTCTTGAAATTTCAAAGGATGCCAAACATTTTGCAAAAGTTTCAGTTTCAATAATTGGTTGTATTTATACATTAACATAAGATTCCCGTATACTGCTTTTAAGGTGACTAAAGCACTGCTAGATACGCCTTTGACATCAATGTAAAATGACAAGTGTCAATACTAAAAACTCAAGTTCATTTAATTTAAACAATGATTGAAACTACCAAATCAAATTATTGTCATATCCAATAAAATCCATTTTTTTCTTTATGTATATATTTTTTTCTAGGACTACATCTATGCCATAATATATTGTTCATGTCATTGATCGAAGTTCACATTTTTATTAATATTATCTTGCCTTAAACCTCTACGAGCTTTTTTTTTCTTCCAATATCTTGTATTACTTTTGTAAACAATATAAATTATGATAATTAGCAAACCATAACAGATATGTCTTTACTAAAAGGACAATAACCCCAAATGTGCCTCATGGCATTAAGTCCGCCTTTTAATAAATAAGATTTTCTTTTGTGCAATAAAGATTAAATAAATAACTGTTCTGTCAAACCTATATCTATAGCTTATTTGGGCGTTACTTGTTATTATCGTCAGGTAAATACTATATTAACTAACTATCCTCATTAAGCTTATTACATACAATTTATTGCGTATTTACCTTGTAACGCTACTAATAACTCTACAGATACGTCAAATCTCTATCGTCTATGCACTCTTTTCTCACACATCTCTTTTTCATTCGTTTTTTTTTTATAAATTATACATCGTTTTTTACTACTTCCACTTTTGAATTTCAGGAACTACGTAGCAGTTTAAAACGTTTTCTGGATATCTGTATCATATTTTTATACTTTCAACTTGCGAAATATGACCATGTACATTTGCGTTCAACTCAATTATCTTATCTGTCCCGTCGTAATTATCTAACTTTAACATCGCTACTAACTGATGCTGTTACAACGCATACTCCCATAGGTACTACAAGTACAAATTATATTGAATCGTTCGAACTGAACACCGCGTTTGCTAAGTTTCAAACGTTAGTTATGTAAATATAACTTCCAACCAATTCTAGATAATCACCATTCAATCTGCAAACAAAAGATTCGTCTCTCTATTGATCTTTCTGAATAATTGTTCCTTTATCTTCCCTGTTTCCCTACGTAATCTATATTTAGGGCAATTATCATCATCTACACTCAAGTGCCTACTTTTTTTCACTTGTTAGCCTTTGTCACAAATCCCATGGATACAACAAATCGTTTGCAATATGTCCGATCTGTTGTTTACTTTACAATCCCGACTACTCAAAATCTGTTTACCTGAGATACTCTTGTACTGTCTGAAGTCTACTCTATACTATATTTGTTCTATATTTAAGTCGTACAGTAAAACATATTTATTATACTATAACATTTGGTATTTTGGTAATCTCCATAGGTAGGTATACATATGCTTATATAGGCACTATCCTGTTACTGTTTATTTGTTAGCACTTATCACTTCAACATTATGCGTCCATCTGCATTCATTAGTTTTATTAATAATAATTAGTTTTATTTAACGGAATATCTCGTTTAATCCATGATAATTACCTCTGATCTCTTATTTAATGCATTTCTATACATTTAACACCTTTTTATTCGAATAATAATTAAAGTTACTTCAAAATTATGATAGTTAGAACTTCGTGTGCATAAAATATACTCATACAACAATGTCTCTATTGTCTAATGTCTGTACAATATCTCAAAATGCAATATGAATATCGTCTAATCTATCGAAACATGAAAATAATTACCAATTATTTTAAATTTCACATATATATATAAAGATATTTCTTCTAATACTGATCATCAACAACATCGAGTTAATTATCCCAAAAGATTAATCAATTTCACGAACTCGCTGTCACAAGAGTTTGCGACTCAAAAATTCAGTCAAAAACACTAAACATCCATAGCCAATATAAGATGTCAAATGTTATCACAATTTCATTTTACTATTTTTAATACTATCATATTTAGCTTGTTGGATACTAAAAAGGAGCTACAACTCTAACACATGTATCTTTCCTCAAGACTGCGTATAAGTAGTCATTTAGTCAACTATGTTGTTCTGAGTGGATTAAATTGAACAAAAGTTTATTTTTACATCGATAAAGCGACGTGTATACTATAATATTTACAAAAGCTCAACTAAACATGGATAGGTTTATTAGCATCCACTTCATTTGATAAACTCCTGATCATCAGCTAACTCGAATCAGTCAATCGTGTCATGTCTTTTAAGTATTTGATAGGATACAATCATCTTTCTATACTCCTATTTTGTTCCATATTCCTCTCGATATCAATTATAAAGAAACAGCTGTATGTTATAACATACCCAATCTCTCTGCTCTATTGTTTTTGTCTTTTTTCAATAATTTTAATAATTCCTTTCTTTTACTACGTTCAACACTTATTTATTAGTTATCCTATTGTTCGAACATATGCGTTAAATTTTTTCAGGCATTATATTTTCTAACTGTTTGGGTCATTATTTACGTTTCTGTTTCTCATTTCACTATCGACTCACAAGAGATCACGAATTGTTCTACTATAAGTAAGCTAACAAACTACAGCAAACTTTTGCAATACTGTTTCGTGTCTTAATTATTGGTTGCATTAAGAAAACCCAGAATTCCTTTATGAAAATACTACTAGCTTGTAGTTAATTTCATGTTCAAACTGGGTAACTTGATACTTTAGTCTGTAATGACATCACCTGTACACAGTTTGTCAATAAAATATTTCTATTCTATTTTAACTATGCATTTTGTCCACCTCTCAAAAAGATTACTCACACTGCTCTGGTCTATCCATTATAAGTCTCTTTATCCCGTCAAATGACAATTAATTTCTGTTATATTTATCAATCTCGTATAAACTTTCAATATCTTTTTCTCTAGTATACCGGCTTCTGCTTACCTACCTAAGTACCTCGATACTTTTCAATATCCTGCTTAAAGGCAAATCTCTTTACTCGAAAGAAAGAAAGAAAACCTCGATCTGTGTTAGAACTCAGTCACTTTACGTACTTGCTACTGTATCATTACTCACGACGGTTTAAATTTCTGCAGTTCAGTTTTGGATCACTATATCAAACTCAAGAGCCTTAATCAATGCTCAAGCATTAAACGCATTCATGTTCAATTACGTTCTTCATCTGGCTCAACACCCGAAATTCAAACAACTGTTTTTTCCTAGAAAAAGAGAAAAACTTCCCCAAATTCTAACAAATTTTTTTGTAAAAAATATTAATTGTAACACACATTTCAATCGAACAATAGTCACAGACATACAGTATCTGTTCTCTATGTACAACTTTTCTCTCTTTTCATTTTAGCATCTATTAATAGTATTAACCATTTCAATCGGACAATGCTCACACACATACAATATGTTTTCTATGTATAACTTATCTCTCTTTTCATTTTACCATCTATCATTAGGTAGATGTAAACCATTAGGTTTTGTTATACTTTTTTTTTACTTCATTTCATAAAATAAAATATTTGATACTCTGTATTATAGAATTTAACGGAGATCAAACTTAATTTCGATCTAACTTGTAATCAAGACGCTGTCTTACATTTTACCCACTTATACTTTATATTCTCTTCTCACAAGGCCACTGTAAATTCTATATCTTAAAAAAAAAATCGCGTAAGTATATCTCCACACACGACAGTCGTTAAACTGCCAGCGTCGATAAAAATCTATAATTCTTATCTTCATAAGAGTGTAATTTCACTAATTCATCCTTCGTTTGATTCATCTCTCCAAAATTTGAGGCGTATGCTCAGGGTTATTTTAATTTCAACCATATATAAAATAAAAAAAATATATGAACCATTTCAAGAGAACGAACGTTCGCTACAAACGTTCCGTTTTTTTCATATTTCACTTACAGCTCTCACAAGTCACTATTGTGATTCTGTATCTCCGTTTAATCAATACATACGTATGCTTGTTGGAATTAAAAATCAATATAAGCTACAAATTACTTTTTTTTATTATCATTCCATCAATAACCAGTTGCATTCTTGTCATCGTACTAAATACTGTAAATATTACTTGCAATGTCACGTTAGAATATAATTTATGACCAATCAAAGAAAAGATTAGTCATCTTATTTGGACTAAAAAAAACATCCGTCGCGTTCTTGCGACCACCATAGTCAAATCTTTAGCAACTAGTCATACAGAATTTACCATTCGCACATTCGCATTTTATAATTCGCAATTTCAATGTGTACACTTCCGTCAAAAAACAAACAATTTCATCTAATTCTCAACATCCGTGACGAACCCTCACGTCAAACAAAAATAAAATGTTAAGATGTACTCTCACGTACTTTAATGTTTACTTTCCTTGACGCACGCTCACTTCACACAAAAATCAAATTTCAGATGTACTCTCACGTCAAATAACTTCTAACTACCTTGACGTATGCTCATGTCAAATAAAAAACAATTTCCTTGACGTGCTCTCACGATAAACAAAAATCAAATTTAAAACGCACGCTCACATCAAATAAAAATCAAATTTAAGACGCACTCTCTCGTCAAATAATTTTCAACTTCCTTGACGCACACTCACGTCAAGCACAAATCATATTTCAGACGAACTCTCACGTCAAAAAATTTCCTACTTCCATGACGCATGCTCACGTCAATCGATGATCAAATTTTAGACGCACTCTCACGTCCAACAAAAGTTAAATAACTTGATTGAACAATAGTTATTTGTACAACAAGAAAGCAAAGTTTGATATTTCTTTGAGTGCTTGTTTTGATTGTATAATAAAATACGTAAAATATGGTGTTTTTATTAAATTTTAAACTTTTATTTCATTAATTAATTATTACGAATGAAGACTCGTAGGGTGTTTTGGAACGATGCGGTCTGACTTATTTCGGGGGTCTATTATAAACCGTCAATATACCGTTGAATTACGTATGCACTTTTTTTGTTCAAATATTCCGAACTTGTATTAGGCCCCGCTCGTTGAAATGACATTCGACTCTAAAGGTCACTTGAATGTTATTTTGTCTCACTCGGTGAGCAAAATGTGATTTTGCTCACTGTTTTTAAGCAGCAAATTACCCTTGTTCGAGCTGCTGACGTGATAAAATATTTTCATCAGTGAAACAAACAAATTCGTTATAAATTATATGTCTTTCGCTCTTTGTTGTCTTTAACAAAACTATCATCTGGCACTGACACTGAATAGTTCTGTATACAACAAACTCTCAATACTCGCTCTCATGCTAATAAATATATTATTTATTATTGTCATACAAAAACTTGAGTTAACTTCTCTTAAGTTACCTTCGCTTATGTTAAGCTACCATAATGCTCTCTCACATTGTTATTATATATCGTGTACCTGCGTAACTTTAAATCATACTAGTAGACCATATGATTGACCAGCAATTTTACACAGACTCTGCATGAGTTTAATTATCATAACTTCTTTCCAAGTTCTATATTGTCGTTTAATACTAAATAAGTGATTTAGAATCAATGCATTTAAATTTACACACTGTCAAAATCCATTGTCACATTATACATAAGTATAGTGTCATTTAACCCAATTAAATTATCTCATTAATAAAAAAATAAAAAAAAGGATTGTCTATTTCAGGCTTCTAGCCCATAACAAATCTCTTTATGTTTCATTAAGATCTCTTAGATACGCTCATTTAAAATTACTAGTACCTGGGCGACCGAGCTCCGCTCGGCTACAACTATCCATTGCAATATGGTGGCGTATAATAGGTGATAATCTACATAAACTTAAAAAGTAAAATGTGAACTGACAATTATTATTATTTACAATCGAATTCAACCTTACAGCACTTGTCACAGAGTAACGCCATCTATTGCCAATTTCTCTTATTACATAGCTCATTTTTTTACCAAACCAAACCTGTCCAAAACAATAAAATTTAAAAATTATATATAAACTTGAACATATAAAAAAAACAAAGGTTAGTCAACGGGCGAGATTCGAACCCGTAACACTCGTTTCTAGCCGTCCGCGTCCCGACCCGCCGGACAAGACGGACAGTGGCCAGTAACACGAAATCAGCGACCACATTCTGCGTCGAAAGAAAAACGCATGAAAACTCGAAAACACGCGCCTTCCCAAACACAAGACTAATCTAGACCGACTGTACACCCCCAAAAACCCCCATATACCAAATTTCAGCGAAATCGCCAGAGCCGTTTCCGAGACCACAGAAAACTATATATATATACAAGAATTGCTCGTTCAAAGGTATAAGATAATGCAACGTCAGAACGTTATGTCAAACTATCATCTTCTAATTTACTTACACTCAAGTAAATTTACATAATGTACGCTCACATTATGAAAAACTATCATCATCTAATTTACATACGCTCATGTAAATTTACCATAATGTACGCTCACATTATGAAGTACTATCATCTAATTTACATACGCTCATGTAAATTTACCATAATGTACGCTCACATTATGAAGTACTATCATCTAATTTACATACGCTCATGTAAATTTACCATAATGTACGCTCACATTATGAAGTACTATCATCTAATTTACATTCGCTCATGTAAATTTACCATAATGTACGCTCACATTATGAATCTGCTATTCTATTTATCTCATCTTTCACGTCCAAACTCTTAATATTACTCATGTTATTAAAACTACATAAGTATATACTACACAAAACGCTTGTTTACGTTGTTGTACACTAGCTTACTTTAAATAAGTATCTGTATTTACTTATATTTTTATGCTAGCCCGCTTTCAACTGTAAGGCTTTCATTAGCATAAATAAACTATGAGTCTCATACAATTTTAGCTAAATTGGAGTAAAATTTACAGATAACATGTGTAACACTGTCACCTGTATAATACTGTCACTGCCACCATTAAACGTAGGTATTTATTTCGACAAAAATATGTCTATAAATAGGTACTTATTATTTCGCATTTTAGTGCTGTCCAACGAGGTATTCTATTTTACTACTACCAATTCACTGATTTCGTATAGCTTTAACTAAAACTGCTGCATTGAACATAAATCATGACGTGTACAACAATGAAATACATAAATGCTTTTAAAAATTCTTATCAAAGAAAAAAATATATAGGAAAGCATAACCTACTCCATGTGTAAAAATGACAAAACTAATTTATTTCTGGTCATGATGCCTCATATACTGATGTCTTAAAGGAACTTTTATTATCATAATATATATTTAATTAACTTTCTTGGGCCATCATATGATTTACAACAATCATTTAATATTATCTGTCTAAATTATCATAAATTCATTATCTATCACAATAAACTACCAGCCAATTTATTGTTTTCAGTTGCTTGCAAAGAAGTGGTAAGATATACTTCTTAATGACTATTTTTACTCACGAGTTTTAAAGCTACCTGCAACTTCATCATGCATTTTTTTAAATTGCTAATATATATAATAATTACTTACAAGCAGGCGCCAAAAACATATATCTGAAGCATGTAAATCGTCCTAAACTCATGAAATAAAATACTTTTTATTTCTATAACTTACGTTTCATAAAACTTAGGAATCAAAATAAATCTCAAAATCCCAATGTGGGTTAGTGGTACGTTAACACTTCTGATTTATTGTGCTTCTTATTGCATGGTTACCCTAAACTATTACTACTACAGCAATCGGGATACTTCCAGGTACTCTGACCTAACCAGTTCATTACGATGCTTCCTCTTTGACAGCCTCAACCCAAGTGAACGAGCCTGTCCAACATTTACCGTGTCCCCACCACCTGCTAAAACTACCGTGTTTTGACATAATGTTAAATCGTGTTCAGTATAATGTTATTTTTCCAACTACCCCTGTATTAATCGGGGTAACATAATAATGTTGTCACGGTATAATTATTATTTAACTGCTATCTTAAATGTAAACATAAATAAATCATGACACTATATAGAGAGTGGCGAGTTCAGTTGGGATCAAATGAAGGATCTTGATTTGGTATGAGAGTACTGTTTTTATTTTTTTATGTACGCAAATTTATTTATCTGATTAACAAAAAAAATATGCTGTTCCTTTCACTGATATGTGTGAAATTTGTTAAATATACAAAGGTTATGGCACCATCGCTCGTAAATATGCCGCCATACCTTTGGTCTATGCTCTGTAAGATGGCGCTAATTTTTGATATTTAACAAACTGAACACATATCAGTGAAAGAATAAGGATCAAAGTCAAATGGCGTTCTAAAAGTTTTAATAATGTGTCGAAAGATGGCAGTAAATTTACTGTGGCTTTACTCTACTATATTCTCTCTTTGGTTATATCAATATTATGTACTTGCTTAACCATGCCTACCTTACTAATCTCCCTCCCCTGCCTCTTACTTTAACAATCATTATTTGCGACCTTAACATACCTTGATCTCCTGAACGAAGATGTTGTAAGGCGTGAGCATGAGCACCACAGGGTTGTTAGAAGCCTGCAGCACAGCTGTGACCAGGCCTGGATGTCCGGGGACCTCGGCCCATTGGCAGAGGGCTTGGACACCGCCCTGCTTGCCGCCCCCGCGACCGCCTTCTTTGGGCGGCGTGGTTAGGGATTGCGGGATCAATGCAGTGCCTGGAAAAATACAGAAGGTCACTAAAATCCGTAAATTAATTTCGTATAGGTTTTTTTTTGTGGAAAGCTGAATCGAGACTAGCTGACGATGTGAGTAGATTCGCGCGAAATACTCTGTGCAAGAAATACCTCGTACAACTTATTCAATAGTTACATGATGACTTATAAATAATAAATAAATAAATACTATAGGTCAAATTAACAAAGTCCCACAGTAAGCTCAATAATGCTTGTGTCGTGGGACTTGTGGGTAATTAAACAACGATATATATAATATATAAATATTTATAAATACATAAATACATAGAAAACACCCATGACTCAGGAATGAATAAATGCCCTTACCAGGATTTGAACCCGGGATCATCGGCTCCATAGGCAGGGTCACTACCCACTAGGCCAGACAGGTCGTCATAAAATGACTTGTTGCCAAACAATCCCCTCATCTACCTTAAGAACGTGTAATTGGTAAAGTTTTGTGATGAGGTTGTTTATCAGGATATTTTGACAACCTTCAGTTTTTCAGAGCTATGTTACCTTTGACGCTGTCTTCGACAGTGCTCAACGGCGCGAGGTAGCTCCTGCCGTGAGCATACGAGAAGAACAGCATTTTGAGCGTGTGCGAGTAGTACACGGAGACTCCGCCGCCGCCGACCATGCCGGCCACGTCCTGCAGAACATAGCTGCATAAGCCGCAAGAACAAACTCAACAAATACTTAACTATACCTACCTAATAGGGTTGGCTTGATGACGCAACATGAGAGCCTACTAAAGTACGTAAATTGGGGGCATCTTCCTCTGTCACTCTGATTAAGCCTTCGTTGGATTAGAAGAAGAAAATGCCCGCAATTTGCGAAATTCGGTGTTCGTGGTAGGCGCTCTGGCCTCAGACACAAGACCACGCTACTTCGTTTTGTCCTGTGCGTTCTCTCGTCGGATAAGAAAACTGATTAAAATAATCATGATTATTGGCAACAACAGTAGAGAACTGTTATTCTGTTTAAATAAGAAAGTAATACCCCATTTTGTCAGATAGCTCAGTTAAGACGCTCTGGTATGCAGCTACGATTGTACTGTTGTTCAGTGTTTGGTGTCATAAACGCGACGTCGCCGTGTGCGAAAAAAACTGGTCGCGACTAAGATGGTATTCCACCTGTCCAATTTCTTTGTCCAATGTGCATTGCAAATCACTCTCAAATACACATAGGACCAAAAAATTCGACAGGTGGAATACCATCCTAAGCAACATACGATGTAGTCGCTGCAAACTCGGACCTTATAACGTCTATCACAGAGTCTATTTTTCATGAAGTTCACTTACCTGTATCTCCGGATGCAGAACCTCCGGTGTGTTTGTAATGTAGAATGTGCCAAGAGAAGCGCGGGACTCCTCGCTGGTCGGTTGCCAGTACATGTGGCCGGCTGAGCTCATGCATATCATGTGCATCACGCCTTCTTGGTTCACGAACGTCACGTCTCGGACCTGCAGCAAGGAACAAGTTTTTAAAATTACGTAAATTATAGTCGTGTAGATCGTAAACACTACTTTTTTCATTTTTTTTTTCATACTGTCCTGGCCGGTATCGACCACGGCGACTGTTGCAGGTGGCTGACATAACCGATTTTAACAGCAAATGTACGGCCACATTCACTGCAGGTCAGCACCCCTCCAACAAAATTTTAATCGATGACCGCAGGTGGTCGGGCCTTTAACTCGTCGCGTTTCGCATCGAGTTTGACTCGCCTCTGCTCTACACACTACTTACTTACATTATGAACTGGGATGAAATATTACTACAAACTATCATGTTTAGAACGGCAAAAGCCAGCTGAGAGTGATTGTGAATATTCAAAATGTTTGCATAAAACTCAGGTAAGAAGCATCTGGAGCGTCAAAACTGAATTTAAAAAAAAAATACACTAAAATAAACCGATTTTATTGTGCGTTAATCAATACCTTTAGGAGCTAAAATGCAACACACAGACACACAGGTTAAACTCGTAGGTGAGTGAGGGGTTAAAAAAGGTAAGGCTCGCTCTCTGTAAATAGTGTTTAAGAATCTTGTAGTAATTGAACTACAAGATTCTTGATGATGATAAAAAAATTATATTATAAAATATCAGATTATTTAAGACGTTACAACCCTTGGAGTTGATAACCATGTGTATAGATCATAGATAATTCAATTTAATTTTTAAGTAATTGTTACTGTTTGACGTCATAAAGCCATTGTAAAATCCTATTACGAAAATAAATTGAATGATATGACAGTTATGATCTAACCTTTCCACTAGGCACCAGGAAGTGATGCACAGGGTTGCTAAGGTCCTTGCTGAGATCAAATATCTTGACGAAGTCCGACGTCACCAGCGCGAGCTGCGTCTGCGAGCCGGGCAGCCAGAGCGCCTTGATTATGTAGTTGTTGGCTTCCAGGCCGGTGTTGATGACTAGGTGGTCTGCCACTGTGCCTTTAAATAGTAGTTAATAAATACTCCGGGTTACATGGGGCGTACGATTTTGTGCCCATTGCTGTCGAAACAGCCGGACCCTGGTGCAGCAAGGCGTCCGAATTGTTCAGGGAACTGGGTCGGCGGCTGAGAGGGGGAACGATCCCCGTTCTGGGTCTTGGCTTGTCCATCAGGTCTCCATCGCAATACAGCGTGGCAACGCTGAGTGTGATGGGGACTTTTGGACAAGGCATGTCGGAGGACGGGCTTTAGGTTAGTTAAATAAATTTTAAGTTTGTGTTTGTATAGTTTATTCTTGTGTTTTTTTTTGTTGTAATAGTAGTGATTTATTTAAGTTTCTTTTTGTAATGATTTTATTAACTAATTATTTACTCTTTACCAAATATAATTATTAATGAATATTAGAAACACAATTTGAAACGATCATGCCAATATTTTTACTATATGGCGCCTAGTGTAGTGTCCAATGCAGGCATTGAAGCTCTAATTTTTTAACCTTTTGAACGCTTTCTCTCTCGCATCAAAATGTGGCATACACGGCAATATCTCAACTAGTGAGAAAATAATTTAAACCCAACAGTAAAATTGCTTGAACAGCGTCTGCCATGACCCCTTTAGTGGTCGTGGGCGTGGTAGGCACGAGAGCACACGACCACTTTAGTGGCTCTTAGCGTTCAAAGGCTTTACTACCACTATTTAGTTTTTTTTTTGTATACCACGTCGATGGCAAACAAGCATATGACCCGCCTGATGGTAAGCAATGACCGTAAAAGTGTTGGTAGCGTAGAGGTAAGAGCGTGCGACTTTCAATCCGATCGCGGGTTCAAACCCCGGCTCGTAGCAATGAGTTTTTCGGAACTGATATTTACTAGTCGGTTTCCGGTGAAGGAAAACATCGTGAGGAAACCGGACTAATCCCAATAAGGCCTACTTTCCCTCTGGGTTGGAAGGTTAGATGGCAGACGCTTTCGTGAAAATACCAACGCAAATTCTTGGAATTAGTTGCTAAACGGATTGGGGGGGAATAAGGATCAAAGTCAAATGGCGTTCTAAAAGTTATAATCATGTGTCGAAAGATGGCAGTAAATTTAATGTGGCTACAAAGTTTTCTTTGACAATCCACCTCTATTTCAAATTTTCTTTAGTTACACGCTACTTTCACTGCTGGATGACGTACACGCTAATCGTGGTTGGTGCAACTGGCCCTAAATCAGGGGGGCGAAACTGTTCCTTTCGGGCATTCCCGGCTCCGCTCGGCTCAGCATTGCTCCGAGCAATTATTAGGGTTGGCACAACTTGACGTCCCTTTGCGTGTACGACACAGTTAAGATAATGACTTGAATTTTTATAACCCTAAATAGCCGAAAGGGATAGTACCATAACATAAGAAAGGGATAGCATGAATCGTCCCTGAAACGCTGTCAAATTCCGGTTTTGTAGGAAGTTTTCTTTCTGTACCGGTCGCCGTGGAGACTGCTGGACCCTGGGATAATGAGGCTCTGGAGTTTTTATGGAGTTGGGCAGGCGTTTACGGGAGAAGGGTAATGATCCCCGCTCTGGGTCTTGGCTGCTCCAACAGGTTTCCATCGCCATACAGCGGGGGAATGCTGCCGGCATAATGGGAACTTTTGGACCGGGCTTGTTGCAGGGTGGGGATGGGCGTTAGTTTATAGAATGATTTTGACGAAGCTTGCGGAATTCATAAGTTGTTTTAGTGTGGCGGACTGCATTTGTATTTGATTATCAATAAATCTATGTGATATAATATGTTTTGTAAATAAAATACATACTATTAATAGCCATTAATATTCTCTACGGTAGTACGGTCACGTCTGAAAATATCGATACAGTTTTTTTTTTTTTATGAGAGAGGAGGCAAACGAGCCGACGGATCACCTAATGGTAAGCAATTACCGCCGCCCATGGACACCTGCAACACCAGAAATATATGGGCCATAAGGTCGTGTATACATATTTTTGGCACTTCGATCGTGTCGATGTTTCCAGACATGACTGTACTATTACTTATTTTCTGCCTAAATGTTACCTCCACTGTTAAACGTCAGTACGTGACACTCCTTTATGCCGCACACGGCGAGTAAGTCTTCGTTCCACGGGTTCCCGCTCAGCGTGAGCACGGTGAACGGTATGGGGGCTGATGAAAGCCGAGTGAGAGTCAGCTTGTGTTTGGACGAGTCCGCCTGTTTGAGCAGGGCGGATAGCTGGAGCACGGTGATTTTTCCTGGGAAGGGAAAGATTAGCGATGAAAATAACGATAAGATAAATATAGTGTCCAAGTAGGCAGCCAGTTTGTAATAACAAATGCGCTTATGAACGTTAAATATAGCTACGCCGGCTCTAACCCTATACCTCTGATCCGAGAAGATTTAAATCCTTCCTAAATTGTAGGAGGGTGTCCCAATATGGGACCAGCAAGAAACTTGGCGGGACACAATAAAACATACAATTTAAATTAATATAGAATTTAAAAAAATCTAAATAACATACAGTAGGTATATTTTAATAGAAATTGGATGTACTAGATTGCTAACGCAGCTCGCAGGACGTTATCATTGCCAAACATCCATGATATAATGTCCTTACTACCTTTAAATGTAACACAAAAAGGTAGTGCAGTAACGAATTAGAACAAAACAAATATAGCTTAGTTCTTTGCCCAGAGGCTAAGTCTGGTTGCCCAGAGGCTAAGTCTAGCGGTGCAGAGGGGTAACGCCACCAGCGTTCTTGTGACCATGCCGGAAGGAAGTGATTTGGGGGAGATCTTTTATATTTAGTTTTTAGTTTTAAGTTGTTTTGTGTTAGCATAAGTTCAATTTACTTGCTTTTTGTTTCTTATTTGAAAAAAAAATATAATTATGTTAATAATCCGCTTACTTCTCAATCATATCGCAATCAATACACATACAATTGTTATTGTTACTGTTTCGATTTAATCATCCTTTAGCCAAAATAAGAGAAAATGTCCGAAGTATCAAATTACGGCATCTACGCAGCCGGTACCCTGACACCGTGAGGTTGCGTAACATAGTTTCTTTTGAAGTAGTCACCAAGAGACCTCGAATTATCTTACAGATAGCGCTAGTATAGGTTTTGCCTGTCAAAATCTTGTTGATTTTAGATAAATAAATAGAGACAGGTTAAACCTATGCTGGCGCTATCTGTAAAATACGTCTAGTAAATTAAATTTAATGTAATGGTATTTATTTAGTTACTACTACTCGTTGGATGCCTATTTTCGAGTGCCAAACTAAGCAATAGGTATAATACGTATGTAACATTAAATCGATTATTCGAATAAATAGTAACTGGTTAGTTAGCCAAATAACGAATGATGTAAATAATAGATTTTAAGTACTTACCTAGTATTAAGACATGACATGTAAAATATATTTTATCAATAAATTATCGTATCGTATCGTAGTTATTAATATTTAATTTTAATTTTTAAGTGTAAATGTGTTTAATGTCTGTAATTGTATGTTATTAAATGGTATTAAAATTTCTAAAATATGGATTAGCAATAGGGAATATTACGCGAAACTCTGCGTAGGGGGCACCACTACCACAATCCATCACAATCTGGGGGTCTACCGCGAAATAAGAAAATCGAAATTTCTTTATCTGACTCTTGCATTTTCGAGCGATGAAGAGGCAGATAACCAAATTTCGATTTTCGCGTTTCCCGGTAGGCCCTTTGTAAACAAACCACCTTGATGCATCAACGTCAAATATTATTATCTGTAAAAACTTGTCAAACAATTTAAGGCACAGTATGTATAAGTTACTCTATGGTTTATGAAAGGTGCTAGTGCTGCACTATGGCGGCAGAACATTGCAGTAATACTCCCTATTGTCTGAAATAAATGAATTATATTTTTATTTAATTTTATGCAGGCGCCATTTATAGAAGCAGTCGCCCATTGTCTGTTAATAAATGATATTTAATTAAAACCGTACCTTTCTCGTGCGACACGGCGAGGTGCTGCCGGCGGCCCTGCGGCGACGCCAAGCAGCACATCGCGACCCGGCGCAGCTTGTGGTTGGACATCAGCTGGCGGATCGTCTGGCCGTTCTCGCCGGTGTACGACATGCGGACGTTTTCGAACGCACCCTCTTGAGAACCTGAGAACAGATTTGATTGTGAATAGGTCGTTGTTGGTGAAAAGTTATTTATTATTTTATTATTTATTATTTTTATTTCCCACACTTACAACTATTTTTACAGGTACTAAACCTAAGACAATAGTGTAACTACTTATATATAAAAATACAATTTAAAATATATCATTAAATCTATAACATAATATATACAATGCTGACTTTGTGAATTCATTCAGAGAACATGAGAATATGTCAATATTCTCCGCCATTACGTTGAGGGTCCGCACAGCGCGCGTCAGCGGCGCCAGACCGAGCAGATTTGTGCGCCCGCGCGGCTCGGCCAGCAATCGCGGCCGACGCCGGCGCCACACATACCCGTCGGGCACGTACACGCTCACATACCTCAATACCTGACTGTTGTGCAGTTTTCCTCTGAGCAGTTTAAAAATGTATGTTGCCAGGCATAGCTCTCTGCGCACCCGTAACTCGTTATATCCTACCATACCAAGAACGAATAAAGTTGGATACATTAAAAGGTAGAAAGGGTATACTTTATATTTCCGCCAATACAAAAATCTAACAAATTTGTTCTGGATACGCTCCACCATTAAATTATATTTTGTTTCATGCGGAGCCCAGATAGCTGCATTGCATTCAAATCTACTGCGCACCAGTGCGTTGTATAAGGCGATAATAGCGCCAACATTTGTAAAACCATGTGAACGCCGGAGCACAAAACCCAGCATTCTATAGACTTTTTTACAAATATCGACGATATGATCCCTAAACCTTAGATCAGCTGTGAATTTAACTCCCAGGTCTTTAACTTCTGTCACTCTATTTAAATTCTCCGAGTTAATTTTGTAGTCATGTACAATGGGGTTTCGCGCTCGAGTGAAGGTAATAGTCACGCACTTGGACGTATTAAAATACAACTTATTAGCTTTACTCCATGAAACCACACTATCTATGTCACTTTGTAAATTTGCACAATCCGAAGTATTTTTAATGGGTAAAAATATCTTTAAATCGTCAGCAAAAAGCAGGCAAGCCGAATTCTTGATAACCTGAGGCAAGTCAATTCATCAGTCAGTCAGTTAATCAATAAATAAATTTGTGCTTAAAATTTTCCTTAATTTGAATAAATTTTGACTGTTGAGAGGTTACCATGACAACGTCTCAAATGAAAAGAAATCGTCTATCCGTGCGCCTAATATTATTATCTCGCACGCACTTGGCGCGGAAATATGTCCATAAGAGGATATACTCTACGTTTGCAATAATATTAACATCAATAAATTGCTTTCATAATCTAAATACTGAAGTTTACTCTCTTATATTGTAATGTTTATTTATTTATTAACTTTGATAATTAGCTTAAGATAATTATATGTAATACTGTCTCACTATTCATAAGTGGTTGTTGCTAGGTCTACATGAATAAAATATATTTGAACTTTGAACTATGTTTGCACGTAATATTTGATCCCACGTACCCAGTGTCAGCACAATAAGGTTATCAGTATGGACGAATTTCATATCGCCTAAATAGAGCTGCGCCAGAGTGCGCTGAACGTGTCCCATACGCGCCAACAGCGGAAATTCGCAAATTGCGGGGATCTTTCTCTTTTACTCTCACTAAGACGTAATTAGAGTGACAGAGAAAATGCCCGCAATTAACGAACTTCGATTTTCGCAGTTATAGCCCTGACCACACGACGAGCTTCACCTGCATTCAGTAGTCTACTCACCCAGTGTCGGCACCATAAGATTGTCAGTATGCACAAATCTCTTCTCGCCCAGGTGCAGCTGGGCTAGCGCGCGCTGAGCGCGTCCGTGCGCGCCCACAGCGGCGCCGCGCTCGCACGCGGCACGCACCGGCCCGGACAACACGTCGAGGAGCTTGCGGACCTTGTCCATGCACGCGCCCCAGCCTGAGTACGAGGCTAGGTATTGGCGGCAACCTGGTGACATAAAATATTAGTTAATGATTCTACCTCTCAAACTTTAAACTTATCCATTTGCTAAATTCTTTACGTAGTCTTGTTTACGTATTAAACAATATACATAATTGCTACTTAATTAAAAGAACCGGGCAAGTGCGAGTGGAACTCGCACACGAAATGTTCCGTGCCATTGTCTATAAAAACGGCAATAGCATCACGTTTGTTGTATGGGAACCCCCTTAAGAACCTCAGAAATGCATCATGTGTGAAATTTTAAACTGTCTAACTATCACGGTTCATGTGATACAGCCTGGTGACAGACGAACAGACAGAGTCGGACAGCGGAGTCTTAGTAATAGGGTCCAGTTTTACCCTTTGGGTACGGAACCCTATAAACCAGAAGAATATTTTAAAGCGATTTGGCAAATTATGGTGAAATTTACAGACATGCATTATGGAAAAGAGGCATTTTTCTTAGGGTTGTAAGGCCGTGTTGCATAAGGGATAAGGGTGATTTACGAGTTTCAATATGCGCCCCAAACAGCAAGAGGTTAGTGGATATTGTGAATTCATCCAGATAAAATTGTTTCGATGACATATCTATATTCTGTTTTATTCCATTAGTGGAAACTGTATTGGCTCATGTATTAGTCATATAATGTATATCCTGTATTGTAATCTGTTTATTTCAAAATAAAATAAAATGTAAATAAATAATCTCAGCTGTACCTTGTATGTTGGCCGCGAGGACGGGCCGGCGCGGCGGCGCGAGTAACGCGGGCGGTACGGGGCTGGAGGGGCGGCGGCGGTAGGACGGCGCAGGTGGGGCTTCTTCGCCGCCCGAGCGGGCGCCTCCCAGCAGCGTCACGGAACGCTTGACTAGGGCTTGGCAGCTGAAACAGATGTCAACATTAGAATTATTTGGTTAAAAATCGGCGGTGAATAATTGGACGGATAAAATTGTCGTTGTTACGGCTTCTAAAAAACAATTTTTATATCCCGATCATAGATAGCATCAAAAACCTCTAAGTCTTAAGAGTTTTTTACTTTTATACATTTGTTTTTGTGCGAGGTAAATTTTCTGTTGACGCGACATTGCGTCCTAGGGACTCAAGGCGTGAAACCAGCTTAGCTTTTAAATATTTGGGGACAATCTTAAAAAAAAAACCAGCAAACAGGGGTGGGTATTTATAAGCCTGATATCTTGGCCGATAGGGTAGAATGACAATACGAAAATGTTGGTGTATCCAGGTACGGTACAATACTGAAAAAAAAAAAGCGGCCAAGTGCGAGTCGGACTCGCCCATGAAGGGTTCCGTACCATTTATGACGTATTAAAAAAAACTACTTACTAGATCTCGTTCAAACCAATTTTCGGTGGAAGTTTCCATGGCAATGTACATCATATATTTTTTTTAGATTTTTCATTCTGTTATTTTAGAAGTTACGGGAGGGGGACACACATTTTACCACTTTGGAAGTGTCTCTCGCGCAAACTATTCAGTTTAGAAAAAAATGATATTAGAAACCTCAATATCATTTTTAAAGACATATCCATAGATACCCCACACGTCAAGGTTTGATGAAAAAAGATTTTTTGAGTTTCAGTTCTAAGTATGGGGAACCCCAAAAACTTATTGTTTTTTTTCTATTTTTGTGTAAAAATCCTAATGCGGTTCATAGAATACATCTACTTACCAAGTTTGAACAGTATAGCTCTTATAGTTTCGGAAAAAAGTGGCGGTGACATAATCGGACAGACAGACGCACATGACGAATCTATAAGGGTTCCGTTTTTTGCCATTTGGCTACGGAACCCTAAAAACGATGTCATGCCTCAATGGGCATAAATGTCCTAATATATTTTTTACTTTCCGAAAAAGGTTTCCCTGAATTTCAGCAAGAAATATATAATATATAATGCCCTACATCTACCCCAATAGAACTGTAAATTACGAGATATATATTTTTAAAGATTATCTCGCTGATATAATTTAGTTATCTAGGATCCTATGAGACAGCGAAACAGGAAGTAGCTTCTGCGGCGCGAAGTTTGATTACTTGATTAGTCTTTGCGCCACCGTCGCAGAAGAAATTGCCGAACTTGGTGTTAGACACGGCGTGCGGTGACACCCACGGGCGCACACGGTGCACACGCCGACACCGTCCACCATCTTGCATGTGTGGCAGTGGTACTAATGTGGTTCATGTAGCTTGTGTTTACCTGGAGTCGGGCTTGGCGCCACAGTCGCAGAAGAAGTTGCCGAACTTGGCGTAGGACACGTCGTGTGTGCGGTGACATACTCGTGCACACACGGTACACACACCGACGCCGTCCACCATCTTGCACGTGTGGCAGTGGTACCAATGCTGGTTCATGAACTCGCGTTGGGTGACCGTGAAGGTGCAGAGTTTGTATTGAAGCATGGCGTCTTCGTCCTAGAAGAATAATAAAATTGATATAGTCTAATAAAAACCCTATTAGTTTGATTCGACAATCCGTGCTCCTTAGCCAAACCACCTATTATAATTATGACGATGATAGATAATAAAGATGTACCGGTTATAACAGGCCCTGATTTAGAGAACTAGGGCCCCTAGGCACTTGGTATGGCACGTAGAATTTAGGGGTTGCCCCTTCTCTATCTCAAAACCATTGCTATGTTGCCTGGGCCCCTATGCCTAGGTCTTGTGGGCCTAGGCGGAAATCCGGCCCTGGGTTTTACGCTTATAAGTTACGCAAAATGTACACATCTCAACCGGTTCATGCGGCTTAACCTTTCGCATTCAGCTGTCAGAACCGGCTATTGAAACATTGACCTTGAAGTCTAGAGGATTAGGACGAATACGGGACAAGGCACAAGAAATGTTAACCACGAAACCAAAATGTAGCTTAACCATTCATAATTCAGCTTGTCGCAATTAGCTGTTCAAACAGTTACTTGTCCAAACTGTCGGGACCAAGGCTTGGAATAACACCCATAACCATAATTTAGGACCCATTTATGAGTCAAAAATGTTAGTCCACAGTCTCCGGACGTCAATAGGGCATATTTAATCATTAGTATTAGGTCTCTGCTGTGCGAAACAGGGTTAATGTTTTCATAATAATGGCCATTTTTCCGAGCCTAGATCGGAACAGATAAGAAAGGTTACATACGCAAGTAAAATTAGTATAAGACTTACGGAATCATCGGCGCTCGTGTCGTCATCATCCTGCTGTTCGTCAGCGTAGTCCAGGTCGAAGCCGAGGTCGTACGGCGCCTCCCATGTCGGGCTGACCGACCGCCAATCTGCACACAGGTATAAAATGTGCCTATGTGTAAATATTCATATTTTTTGTACTGTTGGAATTGGTTATTACTTATTAGTTAATTGTAGAAACTGGAGGAATGGGTATTGAAGGCAAGCTTTAACTATAAAATTAAACAGATGGCTAATTATAGTAAACCACCTAAAAACTAAAAGGTTTAGGCCCGAAATAAGACATGGAATAGTGTACAAAAATCAATTATTTATTATTTATTTTATTTATTTGAGATCCAACAGCTGTGAAATTAACATAAAAATATAGTAGATACTACTAAACTAATAGGTACTATACTAAGGTTACGCACTATCGCAACCACATATGTATAAAGCAACACAAGATATAACCTATAAAGCAACACAAGAACAATGTCAAGCTATACTGATATTGCCGAGACACAGAAGTCACTGGAGATGAGAGTGCAGAAGATGCTTGCTGAATTTGAAGCCAAGCTACACAGGTCTCCAGCAGCAAAGCCAACAGTCACTAGCCTCAGTGAGGAATTTACTGTCTTCAAGGAGCAAACTTTGGGCTTGCTGAAACTTCTGGGCAATCAGATTGAAAGCATTAGTCATGCTCAAGATGTCATGGAGATGAGACATCGGAGAAAGTATCTCCTTTTCAATGGTGTTCCGGAGGACTCGGCTGAAACTGTAAGTTTGCGCATCGCTGGCATAATCATGGATCAATTAAAAATCTCCAATGTATCAGCTGCTTCATTCGTGGGGTGTCACCGACTTGGCAAGCTGTCCGAGGGCCGCAATAGACCCATCCTTGTGCGATTCACTGATATGCAACTGAAGTCAGCGGTGTGGCAAAAGAAGACCTCTTGTAAAGGAACCTCATATGCTATCTCTGAGTTCTTGACGCCTCGGCGGCATGCGTTGTTTATGCAGGCGCGTAAGACATTTGGGATGAGAAGCTGCTGGTCCCTTGACGGCAACATATTTGTAAAGTTGGCCTCGGGCAGTCGCGAACGCATTGTATCGAAGGAAGACATCGAGCGCCTGAAGCCTCATAGCGCTAACCAGCAACCTGGTTCGTCGTCGACACCCGAGCCCGGCGTCGCTGGTGTGAAGAACAACGTGGCGGATGTCCCCTGCAGCCAGGGAGGCCGATCTCGGCGCGCCGGGAAGCCATAAGTTATTGTATGTGTTGTATAGTTCGTGTTGTAAATTATTTCATTGATTGCTCTTATTGCATCATGGCAGTAAGCGGTTCATAGCCCATTTATTCTTATTTTCTTTTCTTACCCGCTTTTTGTTATAAATTCAGTTAATCGTGCAATGTTTTCTTTAGCTAATCAGGTATTTCTGACAGAGACATTGACGTTTGGCATGTGTATTTTTTTTTTTTTTTTTTTTTTTAATTTATTACGAGCATTGGCAACTAGGCCATCAGCTCAAGCATGAAATACAAAAGTAACATAAGTACTTATAACTAATTCACATAAAAATGAGACACGAATCTAATAGTTACATGAGATATTTACAATATTTACAAACTACCTATAGTATGAGTAACAAATTGATAGATTACAGGATATAATTGTGGATATTTCATAAGGCCCTGTACTGAATTTGGCAGAACTTGCAAACAGTGCCGGATTAACCATTAAGCAAAATAAGCACTTGCTTAGGGCACCACGTCTAGGGGGGCACCAAGATCGTTGGCATAAAAAAAACGGGTAGTTTGTACATGTTCATGTACACCTACCTTAAAATAAAAATGGTAAATGTGTACCTTTGTGCGTCGTGTACAGGGCACGTAAACGCGTCTCCAACGTAGGCCTTTGCCCCTACGAGGAGGCCCATTCCATCAGGCTTGCAATATATGCTGATTTTTACCTCATACTTTACCCATTGGTTCGTGGTTGATTTTTGATTTCCAGCATTCTGCAAGTCTGTCAGCCTTTGGGCCAAAGGGCCTTACACCCAACGTAGAGCTCAGTTTTAGAAAGCTATTTGTCTTCAACCCTCCGTGGAGCTTGTTCTTCAGCCTTCTCGGGGTGTCGAATTTAATAGTAGATCTGCACTTTTGTCTTAATTTATAATTATGTCGTGTCCGAATTTCGCTCTCTTGCAACTCGGCCTTCGGCTTCGCACCGAAGTCTTAACAGGTTTTCGAGGATCGGAATTTGTCACGCATGCTGCCCGAGCTCTTGCACACCAGATTGGTTTGCGACGTATTGCACACGGCCAAGCTGCAGAGCCGCGATCGTGCGAACTTATTGTCAAAGTTTTATGATAAAAAAACTGATGACGGAATCAAAGGCTAAGAAAGGCTAAGGCACGAAGTTCGAAAACCAAAAGCATACTTACGGTTTTATTTGAACCAAAGGTTTCCTTTAGCAGAATTAATCTTTGTTTTCCTAAGATGTAATTAAGAAGTGATGCCACCCAGATTTTTGATTCAGGTTTATTTCAGCTTCGGCGAAGTCGGTCAGTCGGAGGTCAATAACTGTTTAAGTTTAGGTTCTAAGTTACGTTTGGTATCATTTTCGACAAAATCTAAAATGTTATCCATATCATCATACCAAATTTCATTCAAATAGGTGCAGCGGTTATTGATTCCCCACGTAAACTGCCACCCTCCTTCCTTCACACATCCTTTCATCATTTTTTAGATTAAAACTATCCCATATGTCCTTGCTCGGGACTAAACTAATTATTTCTATACCAAATTTCAACTAAATTGGTTCAGCGGTTGAAGCGTGAAGAGGAGTAATAAAAAAAATGAATATTTTACATGTTTCCACTTCGGAATGGTGTCAATGTGATACCATACTCGTAAATGAGTTCGGCATTCCCGATTTATACGAAAACGATACCAAACATAGCCTACTAGCTTAACTGTTATAGATATCAAGATAAAGTTGAGCGCCCACCCCCCTCCTCTAAAAATGTACACTACAAAACTTGGTGGCTCTGGCTCTGGCCACTGGCTCCACTTCTTAACTAAATCAACCCTTGGGTCCTAACTCCTAGGGGCCATTTCTGCCAAAGGAAATCTTCGGTTCGAAACGCCTATTTCATCGGCTGCAACTAACTCTAATCAAGTGCCCTTTTGAGCGAGGTCAAATGCGAGCGAGCAGCAGGAGAGCCATGATCACATTGGTTCGATTTCGTTAGGTCTTATTCATACTCGGCTTTTTACGTTATGCAAAAGTTGGCCTTAAGCTTCACATAAACTTGGACATGTGTCCAAATCCAGGCTTTCGTCTCTCGCGGCTGGGCATTATGCCTTGTTTACAATTCGCCATTGGTTTTTTTTTATAGCGCGCCGCCATCAGAATTTCCGGGCGTCTAACCTTATGAGGACCTCAGCCTTCGGCCTCATTCACACAATTTGTCAATTCCAAGTTCTGCTTTCTTACAGCGTGGCCTTTGGCCTCATACGTAAAAGCGCCGATCGGACCGCGCTTTCAGCCTTATGAAGAGCTCAGATTTCGACTTACTTTTTAAAACACTTGGCCATAGATTCTTGCCAGAGCTCGGCCCTGCTGTAGCTCGACCTTTGGCATGAATGCGCTTCTCAGAAAAGCTCTCTTTTCAACCCTGTGTGGAGCTCGGCCTTAGTCCTCGCTTACACTGGGTATTTTTTTCAGTCAGCTACAAAACCCAGCTCTCTCGCAACTCCGCCTTTAAGTCTTGCTCGGAAGCGCGAAGTGGGCACTCCGGATCTTCAACCTTATGAAGAGCATGGCCGTTGGATTCGTTTTTGACTATTGCCACCATTGGTTCAATTCCAAGCACTGATCCTGCAGTTCGGCCTTCGGCCTCGCACAACAGTCCGCCACGGTAGAAACAACTGAGGGTCAACCGCGAACCACGTTCGACGTGTTGTCTCCCTGTCGCACGTACGAATTTACAATTGCCTCTGGGCCTCAGTCCTTATGTAACATTCGGGTTACTTTTGGTCATGCTACTTCTAGGGTTTATTTGTGAAGTGAACCAAAGCAGTTTTAATCACATAGTTAGACGGAAACGCAAGTACACAATTATAGATTAGGTAATTTCAGTCATTTAGTTCACGCAGTTTGATGAAGGTGACATTAGGATAGCGACTGCACCAGCATTACTGTTGCAACGTTACTGCTGCAGCACTGTCAATTTCCTTGATAAAATAAGTAATGGATTGAATATACAAATTGCAGCAGTAATGCGACCATGAATGTCACTTAGTATCTTCTTCAACCTAGCGTTTTCCCGGCCTAACGCCAGGGTCCGCTTTCCCACTTAATCTACTAAATAAACGTCACATAGTATACCAAAAAAAACAATATTGTCAATGTAATCTGGATGAGCCTAGGCAGAGGGGGCACCAAGATCTAGAAATGCTTAGGGCATCAAAATTTCTTAATCCGGCACTGCCATTGTGTGATAGAACAGATACACTGTGTGATAGACGTTATGAAGAAACAAAGGGACGAGGGAACACAATGTCATGCTACGCTGACCCCAAGAACTTAGATGGGTATTCAAGGAATTAGTTTTCTGTGCCAGTTTGGACTCTGTCGCAGTAACAATCGTTATGAATGTCACTAGGGATCTCATATTATTGTCACTATGACAAGGTAACAAGTGCCACGTTCGTCTAATCCCTATAAAATCCCACAGAATATACGGTCTCGCCGCCCACGGTGATCAGGGCGGCTAGCGTGCCCGCTCACTCGCGAGTAGAGTAAATAGCTCGGTCTCACTCACCATGTCGTCAGCCAGCCCTGCGCCGCCGGGAACAGCTGCTTGTGGTCGCCGCCGGAGTGAGCATCCGCCAATCGGCACATCTCCTTCATGAGGAGGGGCGCACATGCGTTCTCGCTGCACACAGTGATCAGGGCGGCTAGCGTGCCCGCTCACTCACGAGTACAGTAAATAGCGCGGTCTCACTCACCATGTCGTCAGCCAGCCCTGCGCCGCCGGGAACAGCTGCTTGTGGTCGCCGCCGGAGTGAGCATCCGCCAATCGGCACATCTCCTTCATGAGGAGGGGCGCACATGCGATCTCGCTGCACACAGTGATCAGGGCGGCTAGCGTGCCCGCTCACTCGCGAGTACAGTAAATAGCGCGGTCTCACTCACCATGTCGTCAGCCAGCCCTGCGCCGCCGGGAACAGCTGCTTGTGGTCGCCGCCGGAGTAAGCATCCGCCAATCGGCACATCTCCTTCATGAGGAGGGGCGCACATGCGTTCTCGCATGCATACAGTGATTAGGGCGGATAGCGTGCCCGCTCACTCGCGAGTACAGTAAATAGCGCGGTCTCACTCACCATGTCGTCAGCCAGCCCTGCGCCGCCGGGAACAGCTAGATGTTTTGTATAGAAAGGTTTATTGCTAATTTTTAAAAATTGTTTGTTCCATTTTAAATATTAGTCCGCGACTTTAAACATTTATATACAAAAAATCGGCAAAATCTTTGATAAAGACCGATTTTAGCACTGGTCACCAAAAACGTATTTAAAATAAATATCTTTTCTCTTCCCCTCGGACCCCCGCAAGGGTTAGACGTGTCATAATTACGCGCTACTTTATTTATAAAAAAATAAATAAACAATTTACTTAATTTAATTCAAGTGAAATATTAGGAGTGCATAAGCTTGAAAGACCAGTTGCCGTACCGCTGTAGTACGTCACGCCTACGCTATGCTGCAGACCGGGTGAGTGCTACGCTGCTACGCCGTCCCCCGACGCACCTACTACGCTACGCATCATTTGCTACGCCGCGCCCGGTTCTGTGACCTCCTGCTGTGCACTTATGCGCTCCTGGTACTGCGCTGGTACATTTTGTGAGTGTACGTACGTCATCTGCTACGCGTGACCCGTTTTGTTACTTACTGTTTTATCTCTTCGAAACTACTGCTACCCTGGTACAATATGGCCGGTAAAAATGATGAGAATGTGTCTATGGACAACATGTCGATTGAGATAGATGACAAATTCTCCACAGACTATGTAACTCTACGGCAACAAAAACAGGAAAGACAGACAGATTACATTACTATTACAGACTTTAATGAGTTTAAGGAGGAGATGAGAAGTTTAATTAGATACTACACGGGATGTCAGCACAAAGATATCTCCGACTTGAAAGACACTGTCAAAGACATAAGACATTCAACCAACAATATAGAAGCTTCTCTGGATGACTTACACCTGGAAAATCAAGAGCTGAAAAAACAAATTACTGAACTTGAAAACCATATAAAGGAAGACAGAGAGCACATAGCAAAGCCCGCCGCTTCGCTTATTAAGACACTCGGGGAGGGTTGGTTTCGCTTCTGGAGTAGTGCGGGAAGTTGGAGCTTAAACACGACCCAATAGTAAAAGTGTCTTGACAAGCTCACGTCGGGCCTACGGCCTTCGGCCTTCGGCCCGCCGTTTCGCTTGTCTAAGACACTTTTCCTATTGGGTCGTGTTTAAGCTCCAACTTCCCCCTCTCAGGTGACGCTTCGGGCCTTCGGCCCTACGCGGAGCTCGGCCTTCGGCCTTCGCTAGCCTCGACGCGTCGCCGTCGGGCCGTCGGCCCGCCGGCTCCGCGTATCAAGACAGTTGACTTATTGGAACGCTTGGGAGCACCGTACGCACGCAGCTCGGCCTTCGGCCTCGCTTTTAGTTACTGGGGGTTGCACGCTTGGGGGTCGGGGTGAAGGCTCCGGGCCTTCGGCCCTCCGCCGGGGTCGGCCTTCGGCCTCCCAGCCTGAAGCTCGCCCTTCGGGCTCGCTTAAGACAGTTTTTATATAGGATTTCGCTTTGTTCCTCACTCCCGCAGCTCGGCCTTCGGCCTCGCTCAAAATTACTGGGGGTAGGGCACGCCTGGCCACTCGGGGTGAAGCTCCGGGCCTGTCGGCCCGTCGCGGGGTCGGCCTTCGGCCTCCCGGCCTGAAGCTCGCCCTTCGGGCTCGCTTAACCTACTCGAAAATTTGATTTGCCCCTGTCCGCCGCCATTTTGGATTTTTCCAAAAATTTTTTTTCACACGGTAATCTCGGGCCTCCAGGCTCGCAGCATGCCAAATCTCAGCGCGCTCGGACCAACTTGAAAAAAAAAAAAAAAAAAAGTCGGCCATTTTGAAAATTTTTTGATGCAGTTTTTTTTCTCTCGGGACCCTATATGACATTTGGTCGAGCACCCCCCACCTATCGCGCACCGTTTCAGAGTTGCCATACAAAACTAAAGTGGCCATTTTTTCCGCCATCTTGGATTTTTTCCAAAAATTTTTTTTTCATACGAATCTAGAAGGGCTCGAGATTCCGTGACCAAAATTTCAGCGCGCTAGGACCAACTTGAAAATTGTCCGCCATTTTGAATCCGCCATTTTGAAAAAAAAATGGCGGCTCTAGAAACTGCCCAGGGTCCTCTATGACATTTGGTCGAGCACCCCCCCTCTAAGTCTTACCGTTTAGCCGGGCTCTTATGCAGGTTTTTGGTCTTTCATCAGATCGAAAAATCCATATTTTTCCGGACCTAAGTTTTGGGACCTCTATACGATGCCATCTTCTTTCTCGCTCTAAACTCAACAGTCTCCAAATAAAACATCTATATATGAAATGAGTCGGTTTGCAGCTATATATATTATTAACTAGAGTTTTGCTTGGTGCGCGGGGCCCGAGGGCCCCGCGGTAGTCGTGTAGTTTGTTGTTTTGTTGTTTGTCATGTTGTTTATGTTGTTGTTAATGAGTTGTTGTAGTTGGTGCTGTTGTTCAGGTGTAAAAGTTTGTGTTTTCCAAAGGGAAAAGGTAAAGCAGTTGTACTTTTGCTTGCAAGGAATGGTCCGCGTGCGAGCACGCACTCCCGCAGCTCGGCCTTCGGCCTCGCGTGCCTGGGCGATCCAATGGGACGCTCCGGGCCTTCGGCCCTACGCGGAGCTCGGCCTTCGGCCTTCGCAATATAGTTACTTTGGGGGTTGAAGGGAAGTTGGAGCTTAAACACGACCCAATAGTAAAAGTGTCTTGACAAGCTCACGTCGGGCCTACGGCCTTCGGCCTCCGGCCCGCCGTTTCGCTTGTCTAAGACACTTTTACTATTGGGTCGTGTTTAAGCTCCAACTTCCCCGCTGGCGAGCCTCGAAGGGGACGCTTCGGGCCTTCGGCCCTACGCGGAGCTCGGCCTTCGGCCTTCGCTAGCCTCGACGCTTCGCCGTCGGGCCTTCGGCCCGCCGGCTCCGCTTATTAAGACAGTTGACTTGTTGCCGGTTCGCTTTATAACT
The DNA here is from genome assembly GCF_033807575.1 of Cydia pomonella. Classification (NCBI taxonomy): domain Eukaryota; kingdom Metazoa; phylum Arthropoda; class Insecta; order Lepidoptera; family Tortricidae; genus Cydia; species Cydia pomonella. Next base: position 84,091 of record NW_026907877.1, read on the forward strand.
TTTCCCGTTATTTTTGTTGTTATTAATATAAAGAAGATTTCTTTTCCAAAGGGGAAAGTTAATGCGGTTGTACTTCCGCTTTGGGCCGCACTCTCGCAGCTCGGCCTTCGGCCTCGCGTGCTTGGGCGTTCCAATGGGACGCTCCGTGCCTTCGGCCCTACGCGGAGCTCGGCCTTCGGCCTTCGCTGGGTTTCGAAGCTCAGCGTCGGGCCTTCGGCCCGCCGCTTCGCTTATTAAGACAGTTAACTTGTTGTCGGTTCGCTTTATCACTTTTCCCGTTATTTTTGTTGTTATTAATATCAAGATTATTTGTTTTCCAAAGGGGAAAAGTGATGCGATTGTACTTCCGCTTTGGGCCGCACTCTCGCAGCTCGGCCTTCGGCCTCGCGCGCTTGGGCGTTCCAATGGGACGCTCCGTGCCTTCGGCCCTACGCGGAGCTCGGCCTTCGGCCTTCGCTGGGTTTCGAAGCTCAGCGTCGGGCCTTCGGCCCGCCGCTTCGCTTATTAAGACAGTTAACTTGTAATTGGTTCGCTCTATAAATGCACTTTTCCCGTTATTTTTAGTATAAAGAATATTTGTTTTCCAAAGGGGAAAAGTAATGCGGTTGTACTTCCGCTTTGGGCCGCACTCTCGCAGCTCGGCCTTCGGCCTCGCGTGCTTGGGCAATCCAATGGGACGCTCCGGGCCTTCGGCCCTACGCGGAGCTCGGCCTTCGGCCTTCGCTGGGTTTCGAAGCTCAGCGTCGGGCCTTCGGCCCGCCGCTTCGCTTATTAAGACAGTTAACTTGTTGTCGGTTCGCTTTATCACTTTTCCCGTTATTTTTGTTGTTATTAATATAAAGATTATTTGTTTTCCAAAGGGGATAAGTGATGCGATTGTACTTCCGCTTTGGGCCGCACTCTCGCAGCTCGGCCTTCGGCCTTCGCTGGGTTTCGAAGCTCAGCGTCGGGCCTTCGGCCCGCCGCTTCGCTTATTAAGACACTCGGGGAGGGTTGGTTTCGCTTCGGGAGTAGTGCGGGAAGTTGGAGCTTAAACACGACCCAATAGTAAAAGTGTCTTGACAAGCTCACGTCGGGCCTACGGCCTTCGGCCTTCGGCCCGCCGTTTCGCTTGTCTAAGACACTTTTCCTATTGGGTCGTGTTTAAGCTCCAACTTCCCCCTCTCAGGTGACGCTTCGGGCCTTCGGCCCTACGCGGAGCTCGGCCTTCGGCCTTCGCTAGCCTCGACGCGTCGCCGTCGGGCCGTCGGCCCGCCCGCTCCGCTTATCAAAACAGTTTACTGATTGGAACGCTTGGGAGCACCTTATGCACGCAGCTCGGCCTTCGGCCTCGCTTTAAATTACTTGAGGTTGCACGCTTGGGGGTCGGGATGAAGGCTCCGGGCCTTCGGCCCTCCGCCGGGGTCGGCCTTCGGCCTCCCGGCCTGAAGCTCGCCCTTCGGGCTCGCTTAAAACAGTTTTTATATAGGATTTTGCTTAATTCCTCACTCCCGCAGCTCGGCCTTCGGCCTCGCTCAAAATTACTGGAGGTGGGGCGCGCCTGGCCACTCGGGGTGAAGCTCCGGGCCTGCCGGCCCGTCGCGGGGTCGGCCTTCGGCCTCCCGGCCTGAAGCTCGCCCTTCGGGCTCGCTTAACCTACTCGAAAATTTGATTTGCCCCTGTCCGCCGCCATTTTGGATTTTTCCAAAAAAATTTTTTCACATGGTAATCTGGGGCCCCCAGGCTCGCCGCATGTCAAATCTCAGCGCGCTCGGACCAACTTGAAAAAAAAAAAAAAAAAAAGTCGGCCATTTTGAAATTTTTTTGATGCAGTTTTTTTTCTCTCGGGGCCCTCTATGACATTTGGTCGAGCACCCCCCACCTATCGCGCACCGTTTCAGAGTTGCCATACAAAACTAAAGTGGCCATTTTTTCCGCCATCTTGGATTTTTTCCAAAATTTTTTTTTTCATAGGCATCTAGAGGGGCCCGAGATTCCGTGACCAAAATTTCAGCGCGCCAGGACCGTTTTGAAAATCGGCCGCCATTTTGAATCCGCCATTTTGAAAAAAAAATGGCGGCCTCCAAAACTGCCCAGGGTCCTCTATGACATTTGGTCGAGCACCCCCCCTCTATCTCTCACCGCTTAGCCGGGCCGTCAAACATTTTTTGATCCAGGAGTCACATCGAAAAATCCATATTTTTCCCATACGTCTCCCGATTCCCTCTATACGTGGCCAAAAAATCATCCCTATCCGTTCAGCCGTTTCCAAGAAATAGGGAGAGGTTAGAAATGAGTCGGGATGCAGCTATATATATTATTAACTAGAGTTTTGCTTGGTGCGCGGGGCCCGAGGGCCCCGCGGTAGTCGTGTAGTTTGTTGTTTTGTTGTTTGTCATGTTGTTTATGTTGTTGTTAATGAGTTGTTGTAGTTGGTGCTGTTGTTCAGGTGTAAAAGTTTGTGTTTTCCAAAGGGAAAAGGTAAAGCAGTTGTACTTTTGCTTGCAAGGAATGGTCCGCGTGCGAGCACGCACTCCCGCAGCTCGGCCTTCGGCCTCGCGTGCCTGGGCGATCCAATGGGACGCTCCGGGCCTTCGGCCCTACGCGGAGCTCGGCCTTCGGCCTTCGCAATATAGTTACTTTGGGGGTTGAAGGGAAGTTGGAGCTTAAACACGACCCAATAGTAAAAGTGTCTTGACAAGCTCACGTCGGGCCTACGGCCTTCGGCCTCCGGCCCGCCGTTTCGCTTGTCTAAGACACTTTTACTATTGGGTCGTGTTTAAGCTCCAACTTCCCCGCTGGCGAGCCTCGAAGGGGACGCTTCGGGCCTTCGGCCCTACGCGGAGCTCGGCCTTCGGCCTTCGCTAGCCTCGACGCTTCGCCGTCGGGCCTTCGGCCCGCCGGCTCCGCTTATTAAGACAGTTGACTTGTTGCCGGTTCGCTTTATAACTTTTCCCGTTATTTTTGTTGTTATTAATATAAAGAAGATTTCTTTTCCAAAGGGGAAAGTTAATGCGGTTGTACTTCCGCTTTGGGCCGCACTCTCGCAGCTCGGCCTTCGGCCTCGCGTGCTTGGGCGTTCCAATGGGACGCTCCGTGCCTTCGGCCCTACGCGGAGCTCGGCCTTCGGCCTTCGCTGGGTTTCGAAGCTCAGCGTCGGGCCTTCGGCCCGCCGCTTCGCTTATTAAGACAGTTAACTTGTTGTCGGTTCGCTTTATCACTTTTCCCGTTATTTTTGTTGTTATTAATATCAAGATTATTTGTTTTCCAAAGGGGAAAAGTGATGCGATTGTACTTCCGCTTTGGGCCGCACTCTCGCAGCTCGGCCTTCGGCCTCGCGCGCTTGGGCGTTCCAATGGGACGCTCCGTGCCTTCGGCCCTACGCGGAGCTCGGCCTTCGGCCTTCGCTGGGTTTCGAAGCTCAGCGTCGGGCCTTCGGCCCGCCGCTTCGCTTATTAAGACAGTTAACTTGTAATTGGTTCGCTCTATAAATGCACTTTTCCCGTTATTTTTAGTATAAAGAATATTTGTTTTCCAAAGGGGAAAAGTAATGCGGTTGTACTTCCGCTTTGGGCCGCACTCTCGCAGCTCGGCCTTCGGCCTCGCGTGCTTGGGCAATCCAATGGGACGCTCCGGGCCTTCGGCCCTACGCGGAGCTCGGCCTTCGGCCTTCGCTGGGTTTCGAAGCTCAGCGTCGGGCCTTCGGCCCGCCGCTTCGCTTATTAAGACAGTTAACTTGTTGTCGGTTCGCTTTATCACTTTTCCCGTTATTTTTGTTGTTATTAATATAAAGATTATTTGTTTTCCAAAGGGGAATAAGTGATGCGATTGTACTTCCGCTTTGGGCCGCACTCTCGCAGCTCGGCCTTCGGCCTTCGCTGGGTTTCGAAGCTCAGCGTCGGGCCTTCGGCCCGCCGCTTCGCTTATTAAGACACGCGGGGAGGGTTGGTTTCGCTTCGGGAGTAGTGCGGGAAGTTGGAGCTTAAACACGACCCAATAGTAAAAGTGTCTTGACAAGCTCACGTCGGGCCTACGGCCTTCGGCCTTCGGCCCGCCGTTTCGCTTGTCTAAGACACTTTTCCTATTGGGTCGTGTTTAAGCTCCAACTTCCCCCTCTCAGGTGACGCTTCGGGCCTTCGGCCCTACGCGGAGCTCGGCCTTCGGCCTTCGCTAGCCTCGACGCGTCGCCGTCGGGCCTTCGGCCCGCCGGCTCCGCTTATCAAAACAGTTTACTTATTGGAACGCTTGGGAGCACCTTATGCACGCAGCTCGGCCTTCGGCCTCGCTTTAAATTACTTGAGGTTGCACGCTTGGGGGTCGGGATGAAGGCTCCGGGCCTTCGGCCCTCCGCCGGGGTCGGCCTTCGGCCTCCCGGCCTGAAGCTCGCCCTTCGGGCTCGCTTAAAACAGTTTTTATATAGGATTTTGCTTAATTCCTCACTCCCGCAGCTCGGCCTTCGGCCTCGCTCAAAATTACTGGAGGTGGGGCGCGCCTGGCCACTCGGGGTGAAGCTCCGGGCCTGCCGGCCCGTCGCGGGGTCGGCCTTCGGCCTCCCGGCCTGAAGCTCGCCCTTCGGGCTCGCTTAACCTACTCGAAAATTTGATTTGCCCCTGTCCGCCGCCATTTTGGATTTTTCCAAAAAAATTTTTTCACATGGTAATCTGGGGCCCCCAGGCTCGCCGCATGTCAAATCTCAGCGCGCTCGGACCAACTTGAAAAAAAAAAAAAAAAAAAGTCGGCCATTTTGAAATTTTTTTGATGCAGTTTTTTTTCTCTCGGGGCCCTCTATGACATTTGGTCGAGCACCCCCCACCTATCGCGCACCGTTTCAGAGTTGCCATACAAAACTAAAGTGGCCATTTTTTCCGCCATCTTGGATTTTTTCCAAAATTTTTTTTTCATAGGCATCTAGAGGGGCCCGAGATTCCGTGACCAAAATTTCAGCGCGCCAGGACCGTTTTGAAAATCGGCCGCCATTTTGAATCCGCCATTTTGAAAAAAAAATGGCGGCCTCCAAAACTGCCCAGGGTCCTCTATGACATTTGGTCGAGCACCCCCCCTCTATCTCTCACCGCTTAGCCGGGCCGTCAAACATTTTTTGATCCAGGAGTCACATCGAAAAATCCATATTTTTCCCATACGTCTCCCGATTCCCTCTATACGTGGCCAAAAAATCATCCCTATCCGTTCAGCCGTTTCCAAGAAATAGGGAGAGGTTAGAAATGAGTCGGGATGCAGCTATATATATTATTAACTAGTATGTTGCTTTGTGCGCGGGGCCCGAGGGCCCCGCGGTGTGCGTGGTGCTGTTGTTGGTATTGTTGTTTTTGTAGTTGGTGCTGTTGTTGATGTTGTTGTTGATGAGTTGTTGATGTAGGTGCCGTTGTTTAGGTGTAAAAGTTTGTGTTTTCCAAAGGGAAAAGGTAAAGCAGTTGTACTTTTGCTTGCAAGGAATGGTCCGCGTGCGAGCACGCACTCCCGCAGCTCGGCCTTCGGCCTCGCGTGCCTGGGCGATCCAATGGGACGCTCCGGGCCTTCGGCCCTACGCGGAGCTCGGCCTTCG
>NW_026907878.1:0-83460 GCF_033807575.1 Cydia pomonella
GTAGCCTATGGACACTAACAAGCAACCGCTATGCGGTCTTCGTAGTCTATGGGTGTTGCTATATTACGGGGGTCACATGCGCGTATCTGACTTATGTAGCAATGGTTGCATAACAACAAAAATACAATCGTTCATTCATATGAAATATAGGTAGATATATTTATTACGCCCAATTGCTGGATCCATTGGGTGACATTGTTGTCTAAGGTGAACAAGTCCACTGCTGGGTTGCCCTGGTATTTGGTGAGTGGGCATTCGCGCATAATATGGTCAGCTCCACAATCGCATGCTGGCGACTCTCTCCAGCCACATCTGTGTAGGAACTCTCGACATCCACCCCAACCGGTTCGTAATCGATTTAACTGGCACCAACTTCGTCTGGGTAGTGAGAAACCTGTTGGTTTTTCTGTAGGGTTGATGTTTGTCCCTAGGTTGGTAGGCAAGTTCTCATTCCATTCTTGAGTCCATCTCTCATTAATGCTGAAGGGGGTGTTTAAAAGTATTGAGGCAGTTTTATGTGGCGGTAAGCCCATTCCAGCTCTGGAACGCTCTACCTCTGGAGGCAGAGCCAGTCACTGGCGTTGCTAAAAGGCAAATTAAAAACTTTCGACTTGAAAGGATTCAGCAAATTTTTTGTAAGGAAAATCTGGCGGAAGATTCTGGGACCTATCAGAGATGAAGATGGAACTTGGAGGCATAGGAAGAATAGGGAGCTAGAGGAGCTGGTTGCGATGCCCAATATAATTGGCGAGATCAAAGCCACACTCCGCTGGCTCGGTCACCTAGAGAGGATGGGAGAGGATCGTGCCGTGAGAAGAGCGTATGTGGGGCACCCGGGTGGAAAACGTCCGTCTGGGCGTCCCAGATACCGCTGGAGTGACGAAGTCCTAAAAGACCTGTTCGCCCTCGGAATACCCAACTGGCGTGAAGTGGCGCAGGATAGGGCAGAGTGGCGCTCTCTTGTGTCAGAGGCCAAGATCCTGTTTGGGTCACTGAGCCAGTGAAGAAGAAGAAGTCCCTTGATTATAGAACCGGCCGCTATAACTGATTATTTTTCGTCAGCAGCTAGACATAGTCTCCCTCCGTTGGAGAAAATCTTCTTTTCTCCAACAACTTTTCTCCTGCATATCTAGATGTTTTATTTTTATTTAAAATGATTAGAAATCACATAAGATTCTAACCTTTTGTTAGATAGCGTTTCCTTCAAAATTTCTCGGTCCCACTCACCTAAACCTACACTATTTCCTCCTGTGGCACACAGTATGCTAAAAACTCTTTCTTTAGGCGCACTTGTAATTTGTATAATGAATCTCTTAACGATATAGATATTTTTGCTCATAGTTTGTCCGTGTTCAAGAACAAAGTTCGGCAATTTTTGTCGTTGATGGTAAGTATCGCAGGTGGGGACCAACAGAGGGTTACTACTTACTTACTCCGTTGGCTCAGCGACCCAAAATGAGACTTGGCCTCCGACACAAGACAGGGCCACTTTTCTCGGTCCTGTGCGACCTCTCGCCAATTGTCGACTCGAAGCTCGCGCAGATCCGCCTCCACCATGTCGCTCCAGCGATACCTAGGGCGTCCGATAGGACGTCCTCCTGCTAGGCGACCCAGGTACGCTCTTTTCACGTTCCGATCTTCGTCTATTCTCTCAAGGCGGCCCAACCAACGGAGTCTGTGGGCTTTACTTTCTCCCATGATATTAGGTTCAGCCACTTGGTCTTCAATCTAACGGTTCTTAAGGACTGTCCAACTTCCATCCGGTCCTCGTTTGGGGCCCAGTATTTTACGGAGGATTTTCCTCTCGGCAACTAGCAGCATGTTTTCTTCCTTGAGTGTTAGTGTCCATGCTTCATAGGGCATAAAGATTAGGATCCAGAATACATTGCGATGCAGTGCAGCCCTTCACAAGGTGTTAGTGTCCAAGCTTGTAAGCAGACGCATCAAGATCCGAATCTATGAGACCGGCTAAAACTCATTTTTTCCTAAAAAAATCGACATTCGAAGTTTTATAATATCTTATCTCTAAAGTTACACATAAAGACAGGTATTTTTTTAGGAAAACTTGAGTTGTAAGCAGATATAACAAAACACGTGCTCATTATTTTTTGCTGCTTTCAAACATATACTCAAACCAGCCATTAACTAGCAAGTTGCTTGAGCATCACTTTCTATAGGAGTTAGAAGATTTAGTAACTTTTTAGTACTTTGAAGGCCATTTTCTCCTAACAGGTTGAGTTTGGGCAGCTAAAAAAAATACGTGTCCGTTATTTCAGACTACTCTATAACATATATCAAAATGAATCAAATCGGAACCGGACAGTTGGGTACCCTTCCTTGTTAGGTAGGTATTTTCGTTGGTGGCGGTCAAGTTGGTCCCCGCCTGCGATACTTACCATCAGCAACAATATTCTTGTGGGCCTTGTTTTCATCTTTTTAGTGCAGTCGGGTTTTTTGTTTTTCTATAATAATATTTTATTTTATGATAAGCAGTTATAATTTTGTTTTAAATGAATTTCTTGTACAATTTCCATGCTGATATTTAAATCCTCAATCCATAAATAGCGATACTTTTACCTGAATTATTAATTTAAAGTATTCAAGAAATAATATAGAACGTTAAATAGGTGCATATCGTCGCCGTAGAGCGAAAAGTCACCAAATCGTTCATTGGTCATTTTGAGTTATGAGGGTTTAAAAAAATAATAATTAAATTTTTTTTTACTGAAATTATCTTAAGATAAAATTGTGGTTTTATATGTGTTTATTCATTATAATATAACTAAAATGACTTAGGTACGCTCATAAATAAGTTACAAGAAGTTGAAAAATGTATAACGGAATTAGGTATTTTTCGACTAAAATATTGAATCCGAAGTGAGTTTTTAGTTACTTCTTTAACTTTGTAAAATTGAAACTATGATCGCTATTGCTACCGCAATAAGACTGAAATTTGGAGAAAAAAAAATGCGATTTTGATGACATATATAAGTCAATTTTGGCCATTTTGTGATTTGGTGACTTTTCGCTCTACGGCGACGATATATACTTTACTCACTGAGTTCGAGCGCCCAACTAGACTGTAATGATCATCCCCTTTCATCCGTTGGTAAACAATGCACTATACATTCATTCCAATAAGGTTTCCGATGCGATATATACTTATATATAATACGCATGGCGTACAAAGGATCAAACGAAAACACTTTAGTGTTAGATTGTGTTTATAAAAGCATTTTGATTGCACGATAGTGCACACGTTCGTGTTTACATAGCCCGGAATATCAAACAGGGGACCGTGAGGGAACTTAATTAATTCAAGCCTATAGTGGCACTTTGAATGGCGGACACGTACGGAAATCATTTTTCTGAAACCTGTAATGAAATGTTGACATGACTTACTTCAAATTAGGTCCGGAAATACTACATATCAGGTGCGATGAATGATGATATGTAAAGGAATTTCATACAGCCTTACACACCTAGGCCTGTAAGGCAACCTTCTTTTGTTTTTAAACGTCAAATTATGGCACGTCTTGGCATTCAACCGTAAAAAACCTATAAGCAAAATTCTGCCAGTATGCTTTTTTTTGTGTTTTTTTTTCTTTTTTGTGTTTGTTAAATATTACTTCGGGGATTCAAAGGGAAACAAAAATTTCATATTTTTTGCGCTTTGACGCACGGTTTAGGAGATACAGCCCCAAAAAGTTTTATTTTTTTCAGTCATTCAGAAATCTTTATAGGGCTGTATCTCCTAAACCGTGCGTCGTAGCGTAAAAATAATCAATTTTTCGTTTCCCTTTCGGTATCAACAAAAAACGCAAAAAAGAAAAAAAAAGAAAAAGAAAGAAAAAAGAAAAAAAGCGTAACGGCGTGCGTGGTAGCGCCAATATAATTACATTTTTGTTCCCCTTCAATACCCCACGCACGGAATAACCTATCACATTAAGACATGAAACAATCATCATCATCATCCTATTTTTTTTTTAATTATTTCATTGCGAGTTTGAGAAAAGCACTATACAAATCTCGGCGGGAAACGGGGTTGCCGGCCGCGTCTCCCTATGCGACCTCGCTACGCTCGGCCGTCTATATCTACTTGGCCTGCAACCCTTCGTTTCCCGTCCTCTATAGTAATGGGCATTTCCAGGCATAGTACGATTTATCGACCACATACGCGCCAATAGAATTTCAATCTTAGCTATCCGATTTAAGGTTCAAATAAAGGTCTTCGCACACTATACCAATTCCACACCAACTCAACTCACTTTTGGTTCACCTTAGTGGACGACGAGTGGACGACGCGTAGACCACCCGACAGTTCTAAATTTTAAAATTGTACTATAGGACATACAAGATAAGGCTTTAATTTCAATATTTAATTTTGAGTCGAGTGGCTGTTGAGTTGTAACAATGTGCTAAGACCTTTAGATTGCACTTTCGTAAAATGTGACTTGTCTTCAAATGAATCATCAAAGCTGAATTTATTCGAATATATTTGATTTTTTTCGGAAAACCTTGTAGATTGGTGCGGCCTGGAAAAGGGTTAATATCTATTATACTTCTTCCTCGCGTTGTCCCGGTATTTTGCCACGGCCCATGGTAGCCTGGGGTCCGCTTGACAACTAATCCCAAGATTTGGCGTAGGCACTAGTTTTTACGAAAGCAACTGCCATCTGACTTTTCAACTCGAGGGTAAACTAGGCCTTGTTGGAATTAGTCCGGTTTCCTCACGATGTTTTCCTTCACCGAAAAGCGACTGGTAAATGTCAAATGATAAGTTCCGAAAAACTCATTATAAAACACATCAAGTTTATTTTGGTCCAATGGATAAACTCATGCTGACGCTGAATACGTACATATATACTTGGGCTCGAAATAGACGAGTACAGTCGCCATCTATAACCGAACGGCCAAGGTGTTCAGAAATATGTGAACAAAACCTCTTAGGCTTTCGTATGCGCCTGTCAAAAACTTGCCATTTATTTAGCAACCATACAATCTTTATGTTTAAGTTGAATTTGGTTGACTATACAAGGTGCCCGTGAGCATTGTGAGATATTTTAACTAAGCATTCCTGGTAATATTTAGAAACTAAAATGTCGTATAAAATTTTCTGGATTAGGCATAGTTTCAGAGATAATTAAATGTTTTTCGAAATCATTCTTTCGCCATAAGTTGGTACAAAAACACATTTTTGACTGCGGTATTGCCACTTTGAGGTCTAGTCTGGACATACCTATTGATTGACATCGAAAACTTAAAAAAATGTTATCGAGAGGCTACCCTCAAATAAAAAAAAAACTTTTTAGTTAATTTTAGGTTATGTGTAATAAAAAATACGTTTTATGTACATGAATTTCACAAAAAGTCAAATGACATTTTTTGCTTCTGTTGCCATCAGGAATGCACCGTTAAAATCTCTCGCAATGCTCACGGGCACCTTGTATATGGAGCAGATCTGCTCCTAAACATACCAAAGGTTAGGACCAAGACGCTAAAGTGCACGTCCAGATATTTTTGAGCACATTGGCTGCTCCAATATTCCCCATATATATTATATTATATTTGTATTGACGACCGGTTTGGCCTAGTGGGTAGTGACCCTGCCTACGAAGCTGATGGTCCCGGGTTCAAATCCTGGTAAGGGCATGTATTTGTGTGATGAGCATGGATATTTGTTCCTGAGTCATGGGTGTTTTCTATGTATTTAAGTATTTATAAATATTTATATATTATATATATCGTTGTCAAAGTACCCTCAACACAAGCCTTATTGAGCTTACTGTGGGACTTAGTCAATTTGTGTAATAATGTCCTATAATAAAATAAATAAAAAAAATATCTCATGGGGACTTAATAATAATTTAATAATAATTGAACTATTCCAAGTAAAAAGCCAGCTAAACCAGCAGTCAGGAAACCGGGTCCGAAAACAAACAAAGGTAATAATTTGTTTAGTATTGATTTCATTTCTTGTGACATTAATTTGCCTTGCCCTCCTCAGACCCAGGCCATACAAATGAATAAAATAATAATTAATAGTTTAAAAATCACTAGAAGAACACTCTTTTATAAATGTGTTTCCGGATCGTGTTCAAAGTCTATTACGTGAGTTTGGGCACCAAAAAAAAATACGTGTCCGTTATTTTAGACTACTCTATAACATATATAAATATAAATCAAATCGGAACCAGACAGTTTGGTACCTTTCCTTTACCCCTAGTGTAAATAAATTCGATTTCGAAACGTGACGTACGCGTTTGCGTTTAGTCTCATTTTGTATTGGATTTAGAAAGAGCGCGCCAAGCGGGACGTTTTGGAAACTCAAAATCCTATACAAAATGAGACTTAACGCAAACGCGTTCGTCACGTTATGATGTCGATCAAATTTACACTAGGGGTACAGGTCAGTTCTTCAATGGAATTCCGCTTGGCGCCCGTAGAATGAAATGAAGTAGATTTAAATACTTATTTAATAGCCCAACTCCCATGTTTCATGGTTTTGGGTTAATTTTGACGCATGTCCCTTTTTCGTTCGATAGTAGTCATTTTAAAATTGTTACTGTGTATAATAATCTGTCGTATTTATTTGTCAGACGACACACCAGCGCCGCCGGGCCCGTCCGGTTTTAGAGTGCCACGCTCGCCGCCCTCTGAAAGCAGTGAGTATATTTACACTAGGGGTACAGGTCAGTTCTTCAATGGAATTCCGCTTGGCGCCCGTAGAATGAAATGAAGTAGATTTAAATACTTATTTAATAGCCCAACTCCCATGTTTCATGGTTTTGGGTTAATTTTGACGCATGTCCCTTTTTCGTTCGATAGTAGTCATTTTAAAATTGTTACTGTGTATAATAATCTGTCGTATTTATTTGTCAGACGACACACCAGCGCCGCCGGGCCCGTCCGGTTTTAGAGTGCCACGCCCGCCGCCCTCTGAAAGCAGTGAGTATATTTACACTAGGGGTACAGGTCAGTTCTTCAATGGAATTCCGCTTGGCGCCCGTAGAATGAAATGAAGTAGATTTAAATACTTATTTAATAGCCCAACTCCCATGTTTCATGGTTTTGGGTTAATTTTGACGCATGTTCCTTTTTCGTTCGATAGTAGTCATTTTAAAATTGTTACTGTGTATAATAATCTGTCGTATTTATTTGTCAGACGACACACCAGCGCCGCCGGGCCCGTCCGGTTTCAGAGTGCCACGCCCGCCGCCCTCTGAAAGCAGTGAGTATATTTACCATATAGATAAATACGAGTAAAAATTTTTTTACAGTACATATGGTGCTACTTTACCGCACTAGTGCGCAAATTAGCATATTACGTTACTGTGTCAAACATTTAAAGGTCCATATGTACTGTAAAACGTTGTACGATACATGTGCGAATAGATAATTCGCAACTCGTGTCGATTTAAAACACTCCCTTCGGTCGTGTTTTAATTTATCACCACTCGTTTCGAATTTCCTATTTTTCGCACTTGTATCGTAATGTACTATTTTTTACAAAAGCTTTTATTTAACTGCTCTAAAAAGAAGAAAATAAAATTTTCCTTTAAAATTTTAATCATCAACTTACGAGTATAACCTCATTATACACAATTTATATGTTCAAGCTTGTCGGGGCAAAAGGGCATTCCATACATTAAATAATAAAATCAACATGTTTTTTGATTAAATGAATACTTTTGAAAATAATTGGCTACTTGACAGTTTTTGTAACTAATGTCAATCGATCTTGATTTTCCTGAACATCAAATGTCTATATAGGACTCATGGTATTTAAGCAACACGAAGGTCAGAAAAGTCTGACGCTCGCACTGAGGATTGTATCGCCTCTAACAATTAAAATTATGAACATTTGTTAGCACTAAAACAGACTTTGAAACTGAAAAAAAAAAACTCGGAACAGAAGTAATTTAATGTGAAACTAGTAACTATTAAGTTACCATTTTTTTATTGCACATCTCTATTTCGTATTCTCAAGTATACAATAAGTACATACGATACAAGTGCGAAAAATAGGAAATTCGGAACGAGTAGCGATAAATTAAAACACGACCGAAGGGAGTGTTTTAAATCGACACGAGTTGCGAATTACCTATTCGCACATGTATCGTACAATGTTTTACAGTACATATGGCCCTTTAAATGTTCGACACAGTAATGTAATATGCTAATTTTCGCACAAGTGCGGTAAAGTAGCACCATATGTACTGTAAAAGTTATTTAGAAGAGATCACTCTTTAGCTATAAGATCGCTTGTTATTTCTTACCTATACTTTTAACCTTTTGATTGCCAAAGACGTCATATGACGTGCGCGGCTACAGCCCAATATCAACCTTCATGCGTACCGACAAGGTTCACGATTACGCGCCGCGTGCGATAGGCGTGGCGTTCAAAAGGTTAATATTTTTTAATATGTTGTATTCTACATTGTATCAATATCTTAGGTATGTCGAAAGTCGATAAAAGAGAAGTCCCTGATGACAATAGGGTTGTTTCCATCTACAAATCTTAGGGCAGAATTGTATCCCAATAAATTATTTGGATTATAAGAACATGTTAAACTACTTTTAGGGGACCTGTAATGACCATATATTTCTAAATTTTCATTTTAAAATATCTTTTAGCACACGTCACGTGACCAAACTCGAAACGTCTTCGAAGATTCTGATGACGTCACAACCCTCGGATTGACACTGTTGACAGTTAGGCGATAAACAACAAATGACAAATGTCAGTTGACAGCTCGTATCTTCTACGTGTGTATGTAGTTATGTGTCAAACCGTAAACTGTGACGTCACACAATTTTCAAAGAGCGTTTTGGGCGCGAATGCATCCGTCAAAATATATTTTGTTAATTTAACATATTTAAAGCCGTTTTTAGTATAAAAGTCGAATTTTAGGGCAACTTTTAGTTAATATAGAACGTAATACAAGCGTTTCAAAAAATTGGAAACAACCCTATTAAAACTGCCACGAGAATTCCGACCTCTGGTCATCATCCCCACTGTTCCCCAGCGTGATTCTACTGGTGTCTCTTTGTTGCAGGCTATGTCCCGTCAGAACAGGATTCTCTAGACTCGTTCAGGATTTCATTCACTCCCATCAACTTTTTCGGTATGTTCGATCTCGTGTATGTCCAGTTCTTGACTGTTATTGACCATCGGTACACTGTCTTCAACTTTAAGAGGAAAGGAGACTGCTTTTCCTTTACAAACCTAGTCCCCATTTCCTCTCTGAATATTAACATTACCTTATAGGAAATTGATATATATGAATAAATGAAACACACACGTCCGGTCACTTACATATTTATTGCGAGACTAATTGGCCTGCAGAGGGCGCACGCGAATGCACCGCGATGTGACAAATACTATTAGGTAAGTAAGTACATACATTACATCACTCTCTTCTTAAAACATTATTTGAAGTTATAATTTTGTACCCTTAAATACTGCTTCCTGAACACAATACCTTCTCCTTTCCTAGTATCTTGGGATTAGTTGTCAAGCGGACCCCAGGCTCCCATGGGCCGTGGCAAGAATGCCGGGACAACGCGAGGAAGAAGAAATACAATATAATCACGTCTATTTCCAGGGTAGGCTGATACCACGGATTTCCTCTTGCTACGATCCTGACATACCTCTTTCGCTTCCTTCACTTTCATGACATTCCTCATACACGCTCGTCGGTTTAGAGTGCTCTCGGCCTGGCCTTTCTTCAGGATTTCCCCGATTTGATCAGAGGAAGTCCGCCGAGGTCTATCCCTTCCATCTCCCTCTTCTACTTCTCCCTTATACACTCTCTTTATTAACCTTCTTTCACTCATTCTTTCCACGTGTCCAAACCATCAACATACCTTTCTCAATTTTTGTCACTACATCTTCATTCAATCCACACTTTTCTCTTATCACACTGTTCCTAATTCTAAACTGTTATATTTATGTAAAACATGATTTGCTATCACGGTAAGGACGTTAAGCACGAATAATTTAATAAATAATAGAAATTGTGTGCAAATTTTGTTTCGAGAGGCAAATTAGTTAATAAAAGATAACAATTCATTAATTTTTAGGGTTCCGTACATAAAGGGTAAAACGGGACCCTATTACTAAGACTCCGCTGTCCGTCCGTCTGTCACCCGGCTGTATCTCATGAACCGTGATATACAGCCTGAAAACCATAAACAGTTGAAATTTTCACAGGTAATGTATTGTTGCCGCTATAACAAAAAATACAAAAAAGTACGGAGTAAAGTACTCTCGGTGGGCGAGACCGACTCGCACATGTCCGGTTTTTTTTTTATATTCATGCAGAATATTTATAATGCTTTCTATAATAGTATATCTTTGCTGCAGCGAAGTTTTCACGATAACTATATTGTTTATGCCGACATTTTAAAAACATGGGATGTCCCAGCAACTGCGTTACTTTATTAATAACCTTATATTTTATTACAAAGCTTTTATTTAGTTTCACCTGTCCCGTTGTCTGTAATCAAATCTTGCAAGTTAAATTTGACCCACTTCCCGGTTTCCAATGGAGGAGGATGGACAATGCAATATTATGGTACCATCGAGCTGATCTGATGATGGAACAGGAGGTGGACATAGGAACTCTGTGATAAAACAACGCAACCTAATTATGTTTGGGGTTTTTAGAATTATTCCGATAAGTATTAGTTGCATGTGAAGAAAGGTAGTCATGAAAAACTCCGGAGTTCCACACAATGTTTTTCATCACACTTGCGAAGAAAAAAATAAATTTTAAGTGAAATTATTCTTAAATACGGTGACATGTCAGACATTCGTCCGCCATTTTGTAATTTCTTGACAGGTTAGGCATCGAAGGCACAGACCTACTCGGCATTCAGCCACGATTGAAAATTATATAAAAATATTTAAAACGGCCGTTAAATTAATCAAATTGAATAATAAAATATTAAATTATAAACGTCAGTATTTTAAAAGTAAAACTCATATGCTACTTGGTTTGTATGAATAAGTGACGTAATTTTAAAATAAAGCTATAACTCCCTTTTTTTCACAATCCATAACTCCCGTGGGAACAAAATAGGCCTTTGGCCTTCAGTACACCTGCATGAAAAAGACCTTTTTCGAGCAAGTGTGATGAAATTTTTTTTTAAAGCGATACCTATAAACCTAGTATATATTATGCTGAAGCGATCGACACCAATATCAAAGTGATTTGTGATGATTTAGTTAGTAGGAAAGGTTTTCTCCCGGAATGGAATTCCATAAAAAAATACCGTTATTTCGCTAGGATCGCAAAGCTTTTCTTCTTTAAGATGATTGAGATGCATAGAAAGTTGCGCACACGCTAGCGAATATTTCAATGTCAAACTGGTGGTATTATCCATTCAGTACAGTCTGCGATAATTGTGTATATATTTTTGGTACATCGATAATCTGTTCGTTATCTGGGTCCTAGCAGATATCAGTGCTCACCCGAAAGAGTGCAGCGTGTTACTGAGCCAGAACCCATTTTTTTTTTTGAAAGCATACAGCAAACCTTTTATTGATGCTTTTTGTTCAATATTTTTATTTTAATGTTGCTATTGTGTGTGTAGGGTTAGATCGACGTAGCTTTATTCGACAGCGCATTGTAATATGCCTACTTGGAAATAAACTATTTTTATCTATATTGATTCTATTTGTTTTCATTTACTTATGTGTGTATTGTGGCAAGCGAATAAATGGTTTATCTATGTATCGATAAAAACTTGTACCTTTTCGATCAGGTCACGTGTCCGTCTTACGAATTTTCAATCTGACGAATCTGTCGGTCACGTGACCTGTCGCCAGTTTAACAATGTATTGTTTAAATATTAACTAATCGATATTATTTCATCCTCTAAGTTATCATTTAAATATTCATTCAATGAGTAGTAACATTTTTTTAATAAAACAGACTTTATGATTTTAAAAATGTTTTATCACTTTCTAAATTTTTTATGGCATCAGGCAGTTTATTATATATTTTTATGGCCATGACATAAGTGCTGTTGGAATGTTTTTTTATTCTAGAGGCCGGTAGTAATAGTTTGTTTTGGTGTCTCAATAGGTGGGTTGTTGGTATTCGTATCGGTTTTTTAAACATGTGAGTATTTTGCCTTGCAAATTTACACATCTCTAAGATGTATATGGACGGTAATGTTAGAATTTTTGAATAGTCCGAAAGAGTGGTTGGCATGTGTGTGTGTAGTTAACGTTGGCCAGTATACGGATCAGTTTCTTTTGTTTTATAAATAATGATGTACGTCAGTGCTATTCCCCCATAAAATTATCCCATAGCTTAGCCATGCGTTGGCATACGCTAGTACATGGCGAGGGCTGTTTGTAAGTTTGTAGTTTTTTTTTATCTCGCTCAGCGCATAAGTAAAACTAGAAAGTTTCGATCCTATTAATTGTATGTGTCCTTTCCAGTTTGTTTTTGTCTATTACGAGTCCAAGTAAAGAGAATTCATCTACTACTTCTATCTGAGTATTATTATAATGAAGGACTAAATCTAGTGGAGCTTTTTGATGGGGGTGGAAAGTGATTAATTTGGTTTTCGTATAATTTATTTCAAGATTATGGTCATACATCCAATCTGATATTTTTTGTAATACTGACGTTAGTTGGTCATTTAATTGGGCATCATTTTCGCATTCAATAGTAACGAAATGTCATCAGCAAATAGTATGCATGTTTCATCTAATATTTTTGGAAGGTCGTTGATATACAACAAAAATAAAAGGCATCCCGCTACGCTTCCTTGAGGGATCGAGGAATTTACCACTTTGCTGTGTGATCGTATCATTTTTATTTCTCTGCTATTTATATCATAGTATTCTATCTCTGTAAGTTGTACTCTATCTTTTAGATATGATGCAAACCATTTGTGGGCAGGCCCTCGTATCCCAACCCCATACATTTATCCAAAAGTATTGTATACTTGACTTTATCATAGGCTTTTGTCATATCTAGGAGCGCCAACACCGTATTTTTTGGCGTTTATGGTGTTTGCAACCTCCTGCATGTATTTATAAACTGCTGTTGTTGTAGATCGCTTTTTGCGAAAACCATTTTGGTTTTCATTGAATACTTGTATTTTTCACAGAAGGCAAAAACACGATCGCACATGGCTTTTTCAAAGAGTTTTTGATGCAGTTGGTAATAAAGCAATTGGACGATAGTTATTGGGGTCAGTTTTTGGACTTCTTTTTGTGTATCGGCTTTATAGGGCTATCTTTAATTGATCTGGGAAAACTCCTTCGCTAAAGATTGATTTATTAAGCTGCAAAAGGGAAGTGCCAGTGAATCCGCGCATTGTCGTATGAGAGATGGTGGTAATTCGTCTATGCCGCTGCTGTTTTTATTTTTTAGTCCTTTTATAGTTTTGTAGATCTCCTGGTAGTCGACAGGGCTAAGAAACATTATTTTCCATGAAATGCATTACTGGTCTGCCGCGGCGTACGTTATCTATGTTTGATGATTCACCTATTTCACAAAATGATTATTGAAAGCGTTGGCTATGATGCTCGGGTCGCTTGTTAATTTATTATCTACTTGTATTTCTATATTTTGTTTAATAGTTTTTTTTTTTTGTTCGTTCGTTCGTTAATTACGCTCCACATAGCTTTTATTTTATTTTCTGACGTTTTTACACTTTCTAATATACTGCAATCGTTTTGATGTCATTACAGTTTTCTTAAGAGTTTTTTCGTATTTTTTATAATGTTCCATTAATATGTTGTTGCCGGATTTATGTGCGATGATTTTTAAGAGTCTTTTGTTTTGACATGATTGTCTGATACCCACAGTTAGCCATGGTTTTCTATTAGTATCTTTTTATTGATATCTTACGTTTTGGAATGGTATCATTTAGAATGTTATTTATAGTATTCTCTAAAGTTGAATAATTCTCGTTTATTGTGTTGTTTGGTGAATATGTTACGTCCTATCTACTGTTTTAGTTGGGGACTTAAAATTATTGATATTATTCTGAGTAAATATTCGTTTTCTTTATACCGGAGGTCATTTGTTTTTGGAGGGGTAACGGGTAGTTCTATTTGTAAAGTGGTTCCGGCATGGTCTGAAAAGCCGAGTTCTTTAACTTCAGTGTATTTCTTTTCCCATAAAAGTTAGTAAAAATCAAGTCTAAAGCACGTTGACGTGTTTGAGTTATGTGTGTGGGGTGTTTTATGTGTTGTTTATAATTATACTCGGCCATCAAGGTAAGTAGGATAAGTGGAGTTAGTGTCATTTTTTAAAATAGTCAATATTTAAATCGCCTCCAGTACAATTTTAGATTTATAATATTATTATTAATGTATTTTAATACTAGTTGTAGCTGTGTATAAAATAGGTCCTCTTCTCTCTGTTCCAGTATAGACGACAAGTAGTAGGTAGTGTATTTGGCGGTAGTTCCGTTGGCGGCATATTTCTAATACGTATTCAGATTGACATATCTGCGATGTCTTTCCTTTCAATACTTTTGATATGGTCTTGTAATAGGATACAGAGGCCCCTCCACCCATTCGACTTTCTCGACAATATGATGAACGAACCTTGTAGCCAGTAAACTGCATTTGGTTTAGTTTATCTCGGGAAAGCCAAGTTTCTGAAAATTCCTATTGCATGTATTTTCTGTTCTGGTCTAGAAATGCTTCTAGAATGTGTTGTTTGTTATACAAACTTTGGAAGGTTTTGGAAATAATTATTTGAATGGGAAATTTTCATTATTTAAGTTGTTGATATTCTGGCTGTATGTTTGTAGCTTCTTACTTGTTGTTACGAAAGGAAAGGTTCCTCTTCCTTTTCTGTAGCGGTATTACTAAGTTGTTAGCTTGTGTATCTTCGTTTTTATATGCTTTCCATTTATTGTAGTGTATTATTTTTTATGATTGCATATTTTCCCTTCGTTACGTGCCTCGCGCAGGGCCTCTATTAATTTTCTTCTAGTTTTCAGTGATGTTTCATCTAAATATTCTGTGATACTTAGTCCGGAATGTTTGAACGCCGGTCTGTGTTGTAGTAGATGTTTCTTGATCCTTTTGCTGGTCAATTCTATTACTAACGGTCGCCGACTTCCTCTTTTCCCTAACCTATAGGTTTCTTCGATATATCCATCTATACTTATTCTCAGTACATCATGGAAGATATATTCAAGTCGTTTCTATTAAGCTCTCTTCGTTTTCTCCGTACCATTCGTCTAGTCCGTGTAATACAATTTTCTTGCTCGTATCGTCGCTTGATTTGTCTTGTTGGTTTACTTTTATGTCGTGTTCTGGATGCGTTTTATCTCCGTTTGTAGTTTAAGGTTTTCTTTTTCCAGTTATTTATTTTTGAGTTAGGTTTGTAATATAGTTGTTTAATATTTTTCTGTTCATCTGAGAGAATATCTGTTTTTGTATTAAATTGTAACTGCATTTTGTGACTGCAGAAGATTACTTCACTTTGTTATGGTGGATTTCAGCCGGTTGATATAATATATATTATTTGACCTCAGATTTCTCGTCTAGAATTTTTTTGAATGAATCAAGGTTTATTGTGGTTTCTGTAATATTTTTTGTAGTGTCATGATTTTCTTGAGTATGCTGAGTTTTTTGTTAACTGTGATGCATATTGCCCATTATGTTTGACACATCAATATCGTCATATGACATATAGTTGCTTCTATGGTCATCGGAGCTTGTCATAATAAATCCTGAGGGAGATGCAGGTGTATCGTCAGTTCGAATTTGCCGCGTTTTTATTTCACAGTGTAGGGACATTTCCAGTAATTATTGAGGGTTGAATGCGGATTTTCTCTAAAATATGCTGATGTCTATTGAAACATTGATAATGATATATGCGTTTTTTCCCCATCACAAAAAGTGCACAGCGTCATATTCATATATTTATTGATAAAAGTAATTATAACACGTCCAAAATACTTACACACTATCGTATTACGTTTAACTAAATGTAAATTGTAAAATTAAATCAATAAAAAATTACAATTATAATAAATCAAGCATTGATTCACAAGCATTGTAAAGATTTATATGTAATTAAAAAATCAATAGAAATCATTACAAAAAAAACTTAAATAAAACACCACTATTATAAAAAAAAGCACCACTATCAATTATAATTATAAATCAAATGTCAACAATGAATACATTAGAAAAATAAATAGTACATTGTGCAACGAAGGGGGTAAGTGATATTTTGAATACAAGGGTGGTGGGAATTAAAGACCCGAGTTTGCAATATTCTTACCCACGGAGTTAATATGTTTTTCATCACACTTGTGAAGAACAAACTAAATTTTAAGCGGAATAATTCTTAAATGCGGTGACGTATCAAACATTCGTCCGCCATTTTGGGATTTCTTGACAGGTTAGGCATCGAAGGCACAGACCTATTTGGCATTCAGCCACGATTGAAAATTATGGCTGGTAAATTAATCAAATTGTATGTATGTTGTGACAAGGGGGAGGGGGAGTCACAAACTTTGTGACGTCACTTTAACCAAACCGAAAATTTGATTAATTGAAAATAAAATTGCCAAAAATGTGATGTCTCACAAGGGAGGGGTTTGTCAAATGTGAGCAAGTGTGACTAGGAGGGGTAAAAAATCTAGAAATTCGTGTAACGTAATCAATGGATGAGCCCTTGTTATATCTAAATTAGGAAATTCGCAAGGAATGGCGATAAATGAAAACACTTCAGTCGACACGAGTTTCAAATTACCTATTCGCACGTGTATTGTACGTTTTACAGTACATATGGCTATAAAGTTTCGACATATGCACGAAAAGTGGTCATTCCCGCCCGCTAGCGGGAAAGTAGCACATTATGTATAGTCGTTAGATTTGTAGCTGGCCCTCAACGGCTTATCCATTGTCAATCACTTTAGCCGGTTATTTAATTACAACTCCTATGGTAATTGAAATAAGATTCAAAATGAACAAATGGAAGAATAATTTGCGAGTTCTTGTGTGGTCCCTATACGGTCGAGTGCCGGCGAGTCGAACGCTACCGAACCAGTCTAAATTGTGTCCTCGATATGCGAAACAAAGGCGCGTTATCGGAGAGCACACCTACACCCGGACACCGGTACCCGGACCCGGGTACGTCCTTAAACTGCGTCCACAAGAGAGGTATGGGCATTGTGAATGTCATCTCGCTCTGTGTGGTAGGGCACAGCACAGCGGATGTCATTCTAGAGCAGAGCCCAACTGGGGAAGTACCTCCACCTTACAGAAAACCGCAGCCAAATAACACTAGACCCTACTCATAGTGTTGTGTTCCTGCCGGTGAGTAAGGTTGCCTGAGCTCAACGAGGGGGGGAGGGGGTTAGGGTCGGCAACGGCTACAGATACTGCTTACCATCAGGCGGGCCGTATGCTTGTTTGCCACCGACATAGTATAAAAAAAACACTGGTTTTTTGAGCGTTAGACTAGCCCGCCCTCAGGTGTCAATTAGAATTATACGACCCTTTTTGCAGGTAGTGGCATGCGCCGTTTTAGTTAAAAGTACCTGGGCGACCGAGCTTTGCTCGGTTATAACTCTATATGGTGGTGTATAGGTGATAATCTTAACTACATTTATTTACTAAATTAAACTTGTCTAAAACAATAAAAATTATATGTAAACTTGAACATATAAAAAAAAAAGTTAGCCACCGGGCGAGATTCGAACCCGTAACACTCGTTTAGCAGTCCGCGTCTTAACCCGCTGGACCAGACGGACGGTGGCCGGCAACACGAAATTAGCGACCATATTCTGCGTCCAAAGAAAAACGCATGAAAACTCGATAACACGCGTTTTCCCAAACATAAGACTAATCTAGATCCATTGTATACCCCCAAACCAGCAGCGTCTGGAAGACCTAGATGCTAAGCGTCATATCCGCAAGATGCAACCTAAGCCCTCCTACACATACACCCGCAACTCGACTGGACAACTCCATTGCGCATCGTGTGACCGCATCTTCAAAACAAAGTTTGGTTTTGCGAGCCACATAAGGGCATTTCATAATCCGGATAAGAATTGTTGATGGGGTCGCCATTGCCGGATACGGCAAGGAAGGAGTTAGGAGTTTAGTTATACCCCCAAAACCCCCATATACCAAATTTCAGCGAAATCGTTAGAGCCGTTTCCGAGATCACAGAAATATATATATACAAGAATTGCTCGTTTAAAGGTATAAGATAGACAATGGATAAGCCGTTGAATGCCAGCTACAAATCTAACGACTATACTATGAAGTTAATGTTGTATTTGCAGCTCGGCAGCTAAAAAAAGGGCTACCGAAGGACGCACGCTGGTCCACGCTCCGCTCGGCGCGAGCGCCCTCTGAGACCCGAAGCATAGTGCGACGTCTGCGTAACAAAGTGCTACTAGGTAAGCCCATTTATTTATTTATTCGTATGGCAAAAATACAATCGTTCATTCATATGAAATATAGGTAGATATATTTATTACGCCCAATTGCTGGATCCATTGGGTGACATTGTTGTCTAAGGTGAACAAGTCCACTGCTGGGTTGCCCTGGTATTTGGTGAGTGGGCATTCGCGCATAATATGGTCAGCTCCACAATCGCATGCTGGCGACTCTCTCCAGCCACATCTGTGTAGGAACTCTCGACATCCACCCCAACCGGTTCGTAATCGATTTAACTGGCACCAACTTCGTCTGGGTAGTGAGAAACCTGTTGGTTTTTCTGTAGGGTTGATGTTTGTCCCTAGGTTGGTAGGCAAGTTCTCATTCCATTCTTGAGTCCATCTCTCATTAATGCTGAAGGGGGTGTTTAAAAGTATTGAGGCAGTTTTATGTGGCGGTAAGCCCATTCCAGCTCTGGAACGCTCTACCTCTGGAGGCAGAGCCAGTCACTGGCGTTGCTAAAAGGCAAATTAAAAACTTTCGACTTGAAAGGATTCAGCAAATTTTTTGTAAGGAAAATCTGGCGGAAGATTCTGGGACCTATCAGAGATGAAGATGGAACTTGGAGGCATAGGAAGAATAGGGAGCTAGAGGAGCTGGTTGCGATGCCCAATATAATTGGCGAGATCAAAGCCACACTCCGCTGGCTCGGTCACCTAGAGAGGATGGGAGAGGATCGTGCCGTGAGAAGAGCGTATGTGGGGCACCCGGGTGGAAAACGTCCGTCTGGGCGTCCCAGATACCGCTGGAGTGACGAAGTCCTAAAAGACCTGTTCGCCCTCGGAATACCCAACTGGCGTGAAGTGGCGCAGGATAGGGCAGAGTGGCGCTCTCTTGTGTCAGAGGCCAAGATCCTGTTTGGGTCACTGAGCCAGTGAAGAAGAAGAAGTCCCTTGATTATAGAACCGGCCGCTATAACTGATTATTTTTCGTCAGCAGCTAGACATAGTCTCCCTCCGTTGGAGAAAATCTTCTTTTCTCCAACAACTTTTCTCCTGCATATCTAGATGTTTTATTTTTATTTAAAATGATTAGAAATCACATAAGATTCTAACCTTTTGTTAGATAGCGTTTCCTTCAAAATTTCTCGGTCCCACTCACCTAAACCTACACTATTTCCTCCTGTGGCACACAGTATGCTAAAAACTCTTTCTTTAGGCGCACTTGTAATTTGTATAATGAATCTCTTAACGATATAGATATTTTTGCTCATAGTTTGTCCGTGTTCAAGAACAAAGTTCGGCAATTTTTGTCGTTGATGGTAAGTATCGCAGGTGGGGACCAACAGAGGGTTACTACTTACTTACTCCGTTGGCTCAGCGACCCAAAATGAGACTTGGCCTCCGACACAAGACAGGGCCACTTTTCTCGGTCCTGTGCGACCTCTCGCCAATTGTCGACTCGAAGCTCGCGCAGATCCGCCTCCACCATGTCGCTCCAGCGATACCTAGGGCGTCCGATAGGACGTCCTCCTGCTAGGCGACCCAGGTACGCTCTTTTCACGTTCCGATCTTCGTCTATTCTCTCAAGGCGGCCCAACCAACGGAGTCTGTGGGCTTTACTTTCTCCCATGATATTAGGTTCAGCCACTTGGTCTTCAATCTAACGGTTCTTAAGGACTGTCCAACTTCCATCCGGTCCTCGTTTGGGGCCCAGTATTTTACGGAGGATTTTCCTCTCGGCAACTAGCAGCATGTTTTCTTCCTTGAGTGTTAGTGTCCATGCTTCATAGGGCATAAAGATTAGGATCCAGAATACATTGCGATGCAGTGCAGCCCTTCACAAGGTGTTAGTGTCCAAGCTTGTAAGCAGACGC
Organism: Cydia pomonella; assembly: GCF_033807575.1. NCBI lineage: Eukaryota > Metazoa > Arthropoda > Insecta > Lepidoptera > Tortricidae > Cydia > Cydia pomonella. The sequence goes on from NW_026907878.1 coordinate 20,268, forward strand.
ATCAAGATCCGAATCTATGAGACCGGCTAAAACTCATTTTTTCCTAAAAAAATCGACATTCGAAGTTTTATAATATCTTATCTCTAAAGTTACACATAAAGACAGGTATTTTTTTAGGAAAACTTGAGTTGTAAGCAGATATAACAAAACACGTGCTCATTATTTTTTGCTGCTTTCAAACATATACTCAAACCAGCCATTAACTAGCAAGTTGCTTGAGCATCACTTTCTATAGGAGTTAGAAGATTTAGTAACTTTTTAGTACTTTGAAGGCCATTTTCTCCTAACAGGTTGAGTTTGGGCAGCTAAAAAAAATACGTGTCCGTTATTTCAGACTACTCTATAACATATATCAAAATGAATCAAATCGGAACCGGACAGTTGGGTACCCTTCCTTGTTAGGTAGGTATTTTCGTTGGTGGCGGTCAAGTTGGTCCCCGCCTGCGATACTTACCATCAGCAACAATATTCTTGTGGGCCTTGTTTTCATCTTTTTAGTGCAGTCGGGTTTTTTGTTTTTCTATAATAATATTTTATTTTATGATAAGCAGTTATAATTTTGTTTTAAATGAATTTCTTGTACAATTTCCATGCTGATATTTAAATCCTCAATCCATAAATAGCGATACTTTTACCTGAATTATTAATTTAAAGTATTCAAGAAATAATATAGAACGTTAAATAGGTGCATATCGTCGCCGTAGAGCGAAAAGTCACCAAATCGTTCATTGGTCATTTTGAGTTATGAGGGTTTAAAAAAATAATAATTAAATTTTTTTTTACTGAAATTATCTTAAGATAAAATTGTGGTTTTATATGTGTTTATTCATTATAATATAACTAAAATGACTTAGGTACGCTCATAAATAAGTTACAAGAAGTTGAAAAATGTATAACGGAATTAGGTATTTTTCGACTAAAATATTGAATCCGAAGTGAGTTTTTAGTTACTTCTTTAACTTTGTAAAATTGAAACTATGATCGCTATTGCTACCGCAATAAGACTGAAATTTGGAGAAAAAAAAATGCGATTTTGATGACATATATAAGTCAATTTTGGCCATTTTGTGATTTGGTGACTTTTCGCTCTACGGCGACGATATATACTTTACTCACTGAGTTCGAGCGCCCAACTAGACTGTAATGATCATCCCCTTTCATCCGTTGGTAAACAATGCACTATACATTCATTCCAATAAGGTTTCCGATGCGATATATACTTATATATAATACGCATGGCGTACAAAGGATCAAACGAAAACACTTTAGTGTTAGATTGTGTTTATAAAAGCATTTTGATTGCACGATAGTGCACACGTTCGTGTTTACATAGCCCGGAATATCAAACAGGGGACCGTGAGGGAACTTAATTAATTCAAGCCTATAGTGGCACTTTGAATGGCGGACACGTACGGAAATCATTTTTCTGAAACCTGTAATGAAATGTTGACATGACTTACTTCAAATTAGGTCCGGAAATACTACATATCAGGTGCGATGAATGATGATATGTAAAGGAATTTCATACAGCCTTACACACCTAGGCCTGTAAGGCAACCTTCTTTTGTTTTTAAACGTCAAATTATGGCACGTCTTGGCATTCAACCGTAAAAAACCTATAAGCAAAATTCTGCCAGTATGCTTTTTTTTGTGTTTTTTTTTCTTTTTTGTGTTTGTTAAATATTACTTCGGGGATTCAAAGGGAAACAAAAATTTCATATTTTTTGCGCTTTGACGCACGGTTTAGGAGATACAGCCCCAAAAAGTTTTATTTTTTTCAGTCATTCAGAAATCTTTATAGGGCTGTATCTCCTAAACCGTGCGTCGTAGCGTAAAAATAATCAATTTTTCGTTTCCCTTTCGGTATCAACAAAAAACGCAAAAAAGAAAAAAAAAGAAAAAGAAAGAAAAAAGAAAAAAAGCGTAACGGCGTGCGTGGTAGCGCCAATATAATTACATTTTTGTTCCCCTTCAATACCCCACGCACGGAATAACCTATCACATTAAGACATGAAACAATCATCATCATCATCCTATTTTTTTTTTAATTATTTCATTGCGAGTTTGAGAAAAGCACTATACAAATCTCGGCGGGAAACGGGGTTGCCGGCCGCGTCTCCCTATGCGACCTCGCTACGCTCGGCCGTCTATATCTACTTGGCCTGCAACCCTTCGTTTCCCGTCCTCTATAGTAATGGGCATTTCCAGGCATAGTACGATTTATCGACCACATACGCGCCAATAGAATTTCAATCTTAGCTATCCGATTTAAGGTTCAAATAAAGGTCTTCGCACACTATACCAATTCCACACCAACTCAACTCACTTTTGGTTCACCTTAGTGGACGACGAGTGGACGACGCGTAGACCACCCGACAGTTCTAAATTTTAAAATTGTACTATAGGACATACAAGATAAGGCTTTAATTTCAATATTTAATTTTGAGTCGAGTGGCTGTTGAGTTGTAACAATGTGCTAAGACCTTTAGATTGCACTTTCGTAAAATGTGACTTGTCTTCAAATGAATCATCAAAGCTGAATTTATTCGAATATATTTGATTTTTTTCGGAAAACCTTGTAGATTGGTGCGGCCTGGAAAAGGGTTAATATCTATTATACTTCTTCCTCGCGTTGTCCCGGTATTTTGCCACGGCCCATGGTAGCCTGGGGTCCGCTTGACAACTAATCCCAAGATTTGGCGTAGGCACTAGTTTTTACGAAAGCAACTGCCATCTGACTTTTCAACTCGAGGGTAAACTAGGCCTTGTTGGAATTAGTCCGGTTTCCTCACGATGTTTTCCTTCACCGAAAAGCGACTGGTAAATGTCAAATGATAAGTTCCGAAAAACTCATTATAAAACACATCAAGTTTATTTTGGTCCAATGGATAAACTCATGCTGACGCTGAATACGTACATATATACTTGGGCTCGAAATAGACGAGTACAGTCGCCATCTATAACCGAACGGCCAAGGTGTTCAGAAATATGTGAACAAAACCTCTTAGGCTTTCGTATGCGCCTGTCAAAAACTTGCCATTTATTTAGCAACCATACAATCTTTATGTTTAAGTTGAATTTGGTTGACTATACAAGGTGCCCGTGAGCATTGTGAGATATTTTAACTAAGCATTCCTGGTAATATTTAGAAACTAAAATGTCGTATAAAATTTTCTGGATTAGGCATAGTTTCAGAGATAATTAAATGTTTTTCGAAATCATTCTTTCGCCATAAGTTGGTACAAAAACACATTTTTGACTGCGGTATTGCCACTTTGAGGTCTAGTCTGGACATACCTATTGATTGACATCGAAAACTTAAAAAAATGTTATCGAGAGGCTACCCTCAAATAAAAAAAAAACTTTTTAGTTAATTTTAGGTTATGTGTAATAAAAAATACGTTTTATGTACATGAATTTCACAAAAAGTCAAATGACATTTTTTGCTTCTGTTGCCATCAGGAATGCACCGTTAAAATCTCTCGCAATGCTCACGGGCACCTTGTATATGGAGCAGATCTGCTCCTAAACATACCAAAGGTTAGGACCAAGACGCTAAAGTGCACGTCCAGATATTTTTGAGCACATTGGCTGCTCCAATATTCCCCATATATATTATATTATATTTGTATTGACGACCGGTTTGGCCTAGTGGGTAGTGACCCTGCCTACGAAGCTGATGGTCCCGGGTTCAAATCCTGGTAAGGGCATGTATTTGTGTGATGAGCATGGATATTTGTTCCTGAGTCATGGGTGTTTTCTATGTATTTAAGTATTTATAAATATTTATATATTATATATATCGTTGTCAAAGTACCCTCAACACAAGCCTTATTGAGCTTACTGTGGGACTTAGTCAATTTGTGTAATAATGTCCTATAATAAAATAAATAAAAAAAATATCTCATGGGGACTTAATAATAATTTAATAATAATTGAACTATTCCAAGTAAAAAGCCAGCTAAACCAGCAGTCAGGAAACCGGGTCCGAAAACAAACAAAGGTAATAATTTGTTTAGTATTGATTTCATTTCTTGTGACATTAATTTGCCTTGCCCTCCTCAGACCCAGGCCATACAAATGAATAAAATAATAATTAATAGTTTAAAAATCACTAGAAGAACACTCTTTTATAAATGTGTTTCCGGATCGTGTTCAAAGTCTATTACGTGAGTTTGGGCACCAAAAAAAAATACGTGTCCGTTATTTTAGACTACTCTATAACATATATAAATATAAATCAAATCGGAACCAGACAGTTTGGTACCTTTCCTTTACCCCTAGTGTAAATAAATTCGATTTCGAAACGTGACGTACGCGTTTGCGTTTAGTCTCATTTTGTATTGGATTTAGAAAGAGCGCGCCAAGCGGGACGTTTTGGAAACTCAAAATCCTATACAAAATGAGACTTAACGCAAACGCGTTCGTCACGTTATGATGTCGATCAAATTTACACTAGGGGTACAGGTCAGTTCTTCAATGGAATTCCGCTTGGCGCCCGTAGAATGAAATGAAGTAGATTTAAATACTTATTTAATAGCCCAACTCCCATGTTTCATGGTTTTGGGTTAATTTTGACGCATGTCCCTTTTTCGTTCGATAGTAGTCATTTTAAAATTGTTACTGTGTATAATAATCTGTCGTATTTATTTGTCAGACGACACACCAGCGCCGCCGGGCCCGTCCGGTTTTAGAGTGCCACGCTCGCCGCCCTCTGAAAGCAGTGAGTAAATTTACACTAGGGGTACAGGTCAGTTCTTCAATGGAATTCCGCTTGGCGCCCGTAGAATGAAATGAAGTAGATTTAAATACTTATTTAATAGCCCAACTCCCATGTTTCATGGTTTTGGGTTAATTTTGACGCATGTCCCTTTTTCGTTCGATAGTAGTCATTTTAAAATTGTTACTGTGTATAATAATCTGTCGTATTTATTTGTCAGACGACACACCAGCGCCGCCGGGCCCGTCCGGTTTTAGAGTGCCACGCCCGCCGCCCTCTGAAAGCAGTGAGTATATTTACACTAGGGGTACAGGTCAGTTCTTCAATGGAATTCCGCTTGGCGCCCGTAGAATGAAATGAAGTAGATTTAAATACTTATTTAATAGCCCAACTCCCATGTTTCATGGTTTTGGGTTAATTTTGACGCATGTTCCTTTTTCGTTCGATAGTAGTCATTTTAAAATTGTTACTGTGTATAATAATCTGTCGTATTTATTTGTCAGACGACACACCAGCGCCGCCGGGCCCGTCCGGTTTCAGAGTGCCACGCCCGCCGCCCTCTGAAAGCAGTGAGTATATTTACCATATAGATAAATACGAGTAAAAATTTTTTTACAGTACATATGGTGCTACTTTACCGCACTAGTGCGCAAATTAGCATATTACGTTACTGTGTCAAACATTTAAAGGTCCATATGTACTGTAAAACGTTGTACGATACATGTGGGAATAGATAATTCGCAACTCGTGTCGATTTAAAACACTCCCTTCGGTCGTGTTTTAATTTATCACCACTCGTTTCGAATTTCCTATTTTTCGCACTTGTATCGTAATGTACTATTTTTTACAAAAGCTTTTATTTAACTGCTCTAAAAAGAAGAAAATAAAATTTTCCTTTAAAATTTTAATCATCAACTTACGAGTATAACCTCATTATACACAATTTATATGTTCAAGCTTGTCGGGGCAAAAGGGCATTCCATACATTAAATAATAAAATCAACATGTTTTTTGATTAAATGAATACTTTTGAAAATAATTGGCTACTTGACAGTTTTTGTAACTAATGTCAATCGATCTTGATTTTCCTGAACATCAAATGTCTATATAGGACTCATGGTATTTAAGCAACACAAAGGTCAGAAAAGTCTGACGCTCGCACTGAGGATTGTATCGCCTCTAACAATTAAAATTATGAACATTTGTTAGCACTAAAACAGACTTTGAAACTGAAAAAAAAAAACTCGGAACAGAAGTAATTTAATGTGAAACTAGTAACTATTAAGTTACCATTTTTTTATTGCACATCTCTATTTCGTATTCTCAAGTATACAATAAGTACATACGATACAAGTGCGAAAAATAGGAAATTCGGAACGAGTAGCGATAAATTAAAACACGACCGAAGGGAGTGTTTTAAATCGACACGAGTTGCGAATTACCTATTCGCACATGTATCGTACAATGTTTTACAGTACATATGGCCCTTTAAATGTTCGACACAGTAATGTAATATGCTAATTTTCGCACAAGTGCGGTAAAGTAGCACCATATGTACTGTAAAAGTTATTTAGAAGAGATCACTCTTTAGCTATAAGATCGCTTGTTATTTCTTACCTATACTTTTAACCTTTTGATTGCCAAAGACGTCATATGACGTGCGCGGCTACAGCCCAATATCAACCTTCATGCGTACCGACAAGGTTCACGATTACGCGCCGCGTGCGATAGGCGTGGCGTTCAAAAGGTTAATATTTTTTAATATGTTGTATTCTACATTGTATCAATATCTTAGGTATGTCGAAAGTCGATAAAAGAGAAGTCCCTGATGACAATAGGGTTGTTTCCATCTACAAATCTTAGGGCAGAATTGTATCCCAATAAATTATTTGGATTATAAGAACATGTTAAACTACTTTTAGGGGACCTGTAATGACCATATATTTCTAAATTTTGATTTTAAAATATCTTTTAGCACACGTCACGTGACCAAACTCGAAACGTCTTCGAAGATTCTGATGACGTCACAACTCTCGGATTGACACTGTTGACAGTTAGGCGATAAACAACAAATGACAAATGTCAGTTGACAGCTCGTATCTTCTACGTGTGTATGTAGTTATGTGTCAAACCGTAAACTGTGACGTCACACAATTTTCAAAGAGCGTTTTGGGCGCGAATGCATCCGTCAAAATATATTTTGTTAATTTAACATATTTAAAGCCGTTTTTAGTATAAAAGTCGAATTTTAGGGCAACTTTTAGTTAATATAGAACGTAATACAAGCGTTTCAAAAAATTGGAAACAACCCTATTAAAACTGCCACGAGAATTCCGACCTCTGGTCATCATCCCCACTGTTCCCCAGCGTGATTCTACTGGTGTCTCCTTGTTGCAGGCTATGTCCCGTCAGAACAGGATTCTCTAGACTCGTTCAGGATTTCATTCACTCCCATTAACTTTTTCGGTATGTTCGATCTCGTGTATGTCCAGTTCTTGACTGTTATTGACCATCGGTACACTTTCTTCAACTTTAAGAGGAAAGGAGACTGCTTTTCCTTTACAAACCTAGTCCCCATTTCCTCTCTGAATATTAACATTACCTTATAGGAAATATTACACACATGTATATCAACCACAGTTTTGCCCTGTCTTTTGATTTATTTATTATTTTTTGATAGAATGCATAGATCTTTTGAAAGGAAAGGAATGAAAATAAATGTGGGCAAGACGAAAGTAATGGTATTTGAAAAGGGAGAAAGTATGACAAACCGTGAAGTTTTGATTGGTCAAGAAAGAGTTGAACAAGTGAAAGAGTTTGTGTATCTGGGGACCTTGTTCACTAGGGACGGTAAACATGATGAAGACATTGAAAGGAGAGTGAATGCTGGAAATCGTGTGAATGGGGCACTCAACGCTTTTATGAGCAGCCAGAAGGTGTCGCAAAAAGCACGGTTGGCTGTGCATAGAGGGGTGTTGGTGCCTACACTTATGTATGGTAGCGAAAGTTGGGTATGGCAGAAGAAACATCAGAGCCAAGTGAATGCAGTGGAAATGAGAGCGTTGAGAAGTGTGTGTGGTGTAAAATTACAAGATAGAATTAGGAACAGTGTGATAAGGGAAAAGTGTGGACTGAACGAAGATGTAGTGACAAAAATTGAGAACGGTATGTTGAGATGGTTTGGACTAGGGCTCGCGGTCGGATCCGTGTTACGTTTACACGTTCCGAATACCCGTTTCCGAATAATAAGTAAACGGTTTTCTGGCCCGTTCCACACGTGTAATTAAGAAACGTATAATTAAGAGCCGTTTCCACGGATAAACGGGTATTCGAAGAAACGGATCTTATTTACCCGTGGCTCCGGAAACGTCCTTGACGAGTAGCAAAGGAACGGACCGGCGTACGTAAGAGCTACAAATTATTAGACAAAAGATTCATGACGTTTATGCCATATTTAACCTTATTCCGTGGTTCATAGAGTCGAAATTCAATAAACGGTTTATTTGCAAAACCGTTTTCTGAGCAGAGGGCCTACCGCGAACCACGTTCGACGTGTTGCCGCCCCGTCACACTTACGTAAAATTTTATAAGTGCGACAGAGAGGCAACACGACGAACGTGGTTCGCGGTAGGTCCTCTGTTAGTTTTTGCTTGCAATGTTTTAAGTTGCAATAAGTACGAGTAGAAAATTAGAAATACTGTATAGTGCTACCATAGTAGTATTTTATATAAAAGTTCAAATACTAAAACTTTATTGTTTATTATATAACTTGATAGCAATAAATATAAAGTGCTAGTAATAAAAAATAAAATCAATAAAGACTGTACACGATAAAATCTGCCAAGTGCTTGATCTGGTATTCTTTTTACCAACTGAACATTTTAAACAGTTATATTTTTAATAATCTGTAGATATAAGTCCTATTGGGGTATCTATGTGGTAAAAATTCAATCAATTGTCAATCATCTTACAATGTATGTGTGAGTTTTGTTGAATATACATTCGGTCAATATGAAATAGGTATATATTTTTATTTTTTAACTGACGTGAGCCTGACATCTTTGTCTTATTATAGTAAACCATGTAAAAATTATTAAATTATCATTTGTATAATGATCTGCCAATAATAAATGTACTTATAAATTGTATTGTAATTAATTTTGAATTTACGAAAAGTTTTACATATTATTATCATATAAAATGAACTTTATACGTTTAAGTGTACTAATAAATATAAGATGGCCCTTTTAGCTTAAAGCAATAAATGTCAAAATCAGAATTACCATAATGCGCAATGGTGGAGTCAATATAAATATTACTAAAAATCATAGACAACCTAACTATGTTTGTATTTTTATTATGTAATTCTTGTAGTCTTTAGTAGTTTGTGTCACAAGGGAGTAAAAAGACATATTTACGGCGTGGGTGTAAATTAAATCCTAAACGAAACGAAGAATTTTACAGTAAAACTCCAAGCCTAGCGAGGGACTCTAATCAAAGTGAGGGATTCAAATGTTAACAATCAAACTGGAAAAAAAAATCTAACATAAGACTCATACTGTTTTTCACATCGCCAATAGTCCGAGGCTGAAATGGTGCCTTTCATCTGAGTTAATTTTCACTCTCAACTCTAATTTTCATTTGGAATACAAGGAAAGTAAGATACATGTGTTTAAAAATATATAACTAAGTACATATTATTAACTTTTATAGTCTTTCTTGAGGGTACTTACTTAGGGTATCGTTATTTATAGAATAAGAAGTTAAATATCAGAATGGAAATTGTACAACAAATCCGTTTAAAATTAAAGTTTAATTGCTTATCGTAAAAAAAAACCAACTACGAAAAAAAGACGCTAGTGCAGAAACGTACATTTTCTGCACACTTCTTAGAAAAACAACGACCCACTTTCAAACCATGAGAAATGAAAAAGCCTTTTTAGGAATAGGTAATGTTATTTTTTTTTATAGGATCGGTCGAGTTCAGTAGGTAGATTAGATATAACAGAAGTCAAACAAAGGCTCAAAATTGACAATATTTACTAAAATTATTTACTTAATTCCATCGAATATCGTTTAAAACAAAAATGTATAAGTATATAAACAAATGATATCAATAGATTTCGTTAAATGTAGTGCATAATCAATAACAAACAATAACATAAATAGTTGTATTTCAAAAATAGGTCATCTTGGGGAACGTATGTAAAAAATATAGGTAATATCTTAGAACACAAAGTTTGGAAGGTTAATAAAAAAAAATTAATCATTAGTACGACTACGAGTAGACTACTTATTTAAATGATTACACAATAAAATTGAAATCAAAATGATATTCGTAAAAATTAAAAAATGCAATATCTTAAAACAATTATTAAAAAACAATCAAATGCTAGTATTAAGATTAATTTGAAAACAAATTACAATCAAATATATACCTAAGTAATAACATCTTGTAGCTCTCACTCTCGTCATAGAAAAATGCCTTTTAGTGTGGTGCGGCTACAAAACAATGGGATACATTTACTTTAATTTTTGCCGCTGCATCTGTTACAATTTTAATATATGCAGATATGTTTACCTTATTACAAGGACATAAAGCTCATAATTGGTTGTGACAGTTCTGATAATTGTTTGGGAACCTATTTGTTTTGGCGATATCGTACAATAGGGTCTTCGAAAAACAATACGTTCTAAGAATCTAGTGAATGGAACGCCACCGGGCGGCAAACTGAAAGTGTCCCAAGTGAATATGAATGATTGCCAATTTTGAGATCTATCTTAATGTATTAAACAATATAATCGAAAGGTAAGAAAGGTAGCATGAGTCTTTAAGGTTATCGCGTGAAATTCTTCGTTTCGAATGCCGCTTGTGTGTGTATTTTTTTTGCATCATTGGCAGATTTGTTGTTTTCGCATAGCAGTAAATTGATAAAAATAACCACAAAGTAATTAATAATTATTTTCTTAACTGTTATTTTTAACTAATATAGGTAGTATTTGTCTGAATACATATTCTTCACGAAACTATTACACCAGTATATATAAAATGTGTTTCTTTCATTGAAATATAATATGTAATGATATTAGGTTAAAAACAGTAATACTATAAAAATAAGATTCTAAACTAGGGCCGAATAGGTTTAAAATTAAAAATAATAGACAATATAGAATAGGGACACCTACTTCGATTTATATATAGTATAGTTGGCTAAATATGTAATATCCACCCAGTTAGAAACAATTAAAAAAAAATTTACGCCTAACAAATTCATCTGAAGTCAACATTCAATAGTAGACCTTGTAAGCATTGGCTCAAACTGTTTCGGATCCGTTCGGGCCGGTCTTAAGTACACGTTTAAACGGAGATACGTATCTGAGAAACGTTTCTTGGGAACGGTTCTTGGAGACGGATCCGGATCCCGGCGGTTCCGTTTAAACCGTGTTCTTAGCACCGCCGGGCTTAAGAACACGGGTATCCGTTTCGGCGTATAACACGGATACCGGGAGCCCTAGTTTGGACACGTGGAAAGAATGAGAGAAAGAAGGTTAACAAAGAGAGTGTATAAGGGAGAAGTAGAGGAGGGAGCTGGAAGGGGTAGACCTCGGCGGACTTTCTCTGATCAAATCGGGGAAATCCTGAAAGGCCAGGTCAAGAGCACCCTAAACCGGCGAGCGTGTATGAGGAATGTCATGAAAGTGAAGGAAGCGAAAGAGGTATGTCAGGATCGTAGCAAGTGGAAATCCGTGGTCTCTGCCTACCCCTTCGGGAAATAGGCGTGATTATATGTATGTATGTATGTTTTTGATAATTATAACAAAAGCGCTGGTGGCCTAGCGGTAAGAGCATGCGACTTGCAATCCGGAGCTCAAGAGTGCAAACCCCGGCTCGTACCAATGAGTTTTACGGAACTTATGTACGAAATGTCATTTGATATTTACAAGTCGTTTTTCGGTGAAGGAAAACATCGTGAGTAAACCGGACTAATCCCAACGAGGCCTAGTTTATCCTCTGGCTTGAAAGGTGAGATAGCAGTCGCTTTTGTAAACGCCAACTCTGGGGATTAATTGTCAAGCGGACCCCAGGCTCCCAAGAGCCGTGGCAAATGCCGGGACAACGCGAGGAAGAAGAAGATAATTATAACTATTATAAGAGTTAGGAGAATTTAAAAAATTGTATGGAATTGGCTTTTCGCTTCTAATTCAAATAATATTAATAAAATTGAAAAAATCAAACGAAGGGGCATTTTCTCTGACGCTTAGCACACTAGATTCGATTCGCATGTCGCTCCGATGATTGAGCGAGACAACGCTATGCGTGTATTATAGCGATATCCCGCTCGCACATCGGACCGACGTGCGAATCAGATCCAGTGTGTTAAGCGCCTATATCCTGGATTTAAATTGGGATCTGTGTTTGTGCGGAAAAGCGTCTCAGAGGTCTACTAAAGATCAATGTGTGTGGTGTCGCCTCTGAACCCCGTTGTCAATGTTTATGGTGTGTCCCGTGAACCCCGTTGTCAATTTGTGTGGTGTGTCCCCTGAAACCCGTTGTCAATGTTTATGGTGTGTGGTGTGTCCCCTGAACCCCGTTGTCAATGTTTATGGTGTGTGGTGTGTCCCCTGAACCCAGTTGTCAATGTTTATGGTGTGTCCCGTGAACCCCCTTGTCAATTTGTGCGGTGTGTCCCCTGAACCCCGTTGTCAATGTTTATGGTGTGTGGTGGGTCCCCTGAACCTAGTTGTCAATGTTTATGGTGTGTCCCGTGAACCCCCTTGTCAATTTGTGCGGTGTGTCCCCTGAACCCCGTTGTCAATGTTCATTGAAATGAAGGGTAGGGAACAACGTGTTGTGTGTACGTAATATATATAAATAACAAATAACATAAGTAGTTTTATGTCTTGTTTGTGTGTAATTATGTATGGGTATTGTGTGGTTTTGGTTGCAATTAAATATCATATGTCCTAAATTTCAAAACAACTTAGTCCCAGAATGCCTTTTAATATTAATTGTGCCCTTTTTTAAAATGGCCAAATGTCATAACGACTTTTTCAAAGTATCTTTCGTCAAATGACGAATTTCCGACGGACTTCTTTTTTTAAATATATTAAGTTTAGCTATATCTAAAATCCATTCTTAAAACCTTTATCGTATTAACAATATTATTTTAACGGTCGAATGGAACTAAAGATAATATCATATCATATGGGGTAAAATAGTACTCATTAATGCATGTTATATGAGATTCAGGTCATTTTGGGAATGTGCTTTTTTGAGAAAAAAGTTAGACTTTCTGAGATTCTGACATTTTAATATTATTCCGTTTCGATCTCCAGAAATTATGGTAAATGGGTGAAATGAAATTAAGGTGCAATGAAACCAAAGCATTGTGACACCACGTTGATTTGAACTTTAGACATTTTGAGAACGTTTTGAAAATGTGTTTTTTTTTATTTTTTTAAAGATGGTCATTCTGAGATGACTGCCAGACAAAAAACGGCGCACTACCCCAGAAACCGGTGGTCTATAGCTGCGTACAAAACAACCCGCCCAGCGGGTTGTCCGGCATCTGAACAAAGTTCACGAGCGCCCACCAGTGGGGTTCCCGGCAGTGAATGTGTTAAGGCTCTTACAGTAAAAAATACACATAGAACATGCATTTGTCACAATATGGAATATAATGTACAACTTTAGTCGGGTGACATTGTAATATTATGGTACCATCGAGCTGATCTGAGGATGGAGAAAGGAAGTGGAAATGTAAACTCCATGATGAAACAATGCAACCTAATTGTGTTTGGAGTTTTTAGAATTGCCTTGATGAGTATTAGTTGCCTGTGGAAAACAAATACAGATCAAAAATTAAAAATTTTGTCAAAAGAAGAAGAAGAACTTACCCTGTTAGTATGTTGGGGTGGGTCAAATCTTAGAAGATAATTTTGACCCACTTGCCGATTTCCGATTGAGCTGAAATTTTTCATTTATATGTAAATCGGATGATTATGCAATATTATTAGGACATGGAGCTGCTCTGATATATATATATTTTTTTTAATTTAAAGCGATAAAAACTTGTATTGAAAAATATTTTTTTGCCGAAAACTTATTGTGTTTATTTGTTAATAGGCGAGAATACATCGAAGGCGGGCCCGTCCGGTTTCAAGGCACCGAGACCTCCACCCACTGAAACCAGTAAGTAGGTCGAAATTATTTTCGTGGTCCTGTTTTGGATTTGGACGACTCTGTCACGCTTGTATTTCTGTATTTTATCAAATAAATACAAAAGACAAGTGCTATTGCATGTCTTTTTGACTGTAGATTACATTTACCACGAGAAAAATTAATATCTAAATTTCATCTCATACAAAAAGTCACATTTTTCGGGGACGAAAAATAAGACAACGTAAATGTAAAAGTGCCCCTGTGACCTATTTGCTGAATAAATGTTTGATATTTGATATTTGAACGAAAAAATTTTTGACCCAGTTGTAGTAGAAATACAAATGTATTTGACATAAAAACACAGAAACAACAATGTGATCAAGATGATAGTGGACAACCGATTTTTACATAATCTGTACCCCTAGTGTAAATTTATTCGATAGCGTGACGTGACGTACGCGTTTGCGTTAAGTCTCAGCGGGACGTTTTGGAAACTCAAAATCCCATACAAAATGAGACTTAACGCAAACGCGTACGTCATGTTTCACTATCGAATAAATGTACACTAGGGGCTCTGTTGTATCATTCACAAGTTTTTTTATATAACTCACCTTGTTAGTATGTGTTTATGCGGGTCAAATCTCGAAAGCTAAATTTGACCCACTTCCCGGTTTTCGATTGAGCTGAAAATTTGCATACATAATTATGTAAGTCGGGTGACAATGCAATATTATGGTACCATCGAGCTGATCTGATGATGGAGACAGTGACGTGGCCATAGGAACTCTGTGATAAAACAACGCAACCTAAATGTTTTTGGGGTTTCCAGAATTGTCTCGATGAGTATTAGTTGCCTGTGCAAAAAAAGTACAGTCAGCGATAATAGCTTGTACAATAAAAAAATATTTTTTCCAAAAACTCATTTCAATTTCAATAACTGATTTCTAAAAGTATGGTTTAGAAGGAATACATAGAAGGTGTACAGCATATTCTGCCGGCATGTATCGGCGTAGAAATATTTTACATATGTTTTTGATTCAGTTGCAGCGCCGCCGAGTTCGCGTCGCGCGTCGCTAGAATCCATCGATCTATTTCTCGCTGTCAAAGGTATTGTCATGTCAAAATTATATCTTTAAATCTAGTAATTTTTCTGCTAAATACATCAAACAGACAGAAGTTTTTGTGGCAAAACCGAGTGCTTGAGAAAATGAAACATCGACAAATAATAACATCATAGATTAATAATTAAAGTATGTAAATTCTACTTGATGTAATTTATCGGGAAATTTCAAGAATGAAAATCAATTACAAATCCGACTATATTTTATGAGTATTTATTACGTATATTAAGTATCTTAAAATAAAAACGTACAGTGCAAATAAAATAAGAAAACTACCAATGGGTGTATCAAAGAAGATATCGAACGTGTTGTGTATTTCGCGGTAGCTATTTTATTTTATTTTATTAGCCTATTTGTGTGTCCCACTGCTGGGCAAAGGCCTCCCCTCTAGCTTTCCAATCCTCCCTGTGCTGAGCAAGGTCCCGCCAGTCCCGCTGAAACGCATCCAAGTCGTCCCGCCATCTTTTTCTCGGTCTGCCTCTGCCACGACTACAGCGGGGATGCCAGCTAGTGGCTATTTTAGTCCATCTGTCATCATTTATCCGGCAGACATGTCCAGCCCAGTCCCACTTAAGCCTGGCGGTCTTCATCCCAACATCGACGACACGGGTTTTGGAGCAAAGCTCTGTGTTCCTCACCCTGTCAGATCTTCGGATACCCAGGATACTCCGCTCCATTGTCCTTTGACAAACCTTGAGCCGTGATTTTTGCGCCTCAGTTAATGACTAGTTTTGGGCACAATAGGTGAGGATGGGTAAGATTAAGTCGACGAGCTTGCGCTTTAGTGCAATTGGGAGTTTACCTTTCATGAGTTCCTTCATAGACCAAAAGCTCCGCCAGGCGTTTTCGATCCTTCTATCAATCCTCCTGATCCTTCCTCCTTGATCTTCTTCCTGATCTTGTCCTGGCGATCTGTGAAGGAGACTATCTGGCCTAGATAAGTATACTCGTCGACATATTGCAAAATGTTCCCATCCACCGTCACCTCGTGCTTCTTGCTGTTGGTCATTAAATGGGTTTTAGATTGGTTCATCGTCAGACCGATTTTTGTATCATGTTAAAAATATCTATAACGCTAAGGTAACATCGATAATAGACATGTCGATATTTGATTTTTTTTCAATTGCTTTATTTTGCCACAATAACTTCTATGTCTATACACACTATCGTTAACCAAATCTGTCGCGTCGTCACTTGTTAGGGTTCCGTAGCCAAATGGCAAAAAACGGAACCCTTATAGATTCGTCATGTCCGTCTGTCTGTCCGATTCTTTCACAGCCACTTTTTTCCGAAACTATAAGAGCTGTACTGTTCAAACTTGGTAAGTAGATGTATTCTATGAACCGCATTAGGATGTTTACACAAAAATAGAAAAAAAACAATAAATTTTAGGGGTTCCCCATACTTAGAACTGAAACTCAAAAAATCTTTTTTCATCAAACCCATACGTGTGGGGTATCTATGGATAGGTCTTCAAAAATGATATTGAGGTTTCTTATATCATTTTTCTCTAAAATGAATAGTTTGCGCGAGAGACACTTCCAAAGTGGTAAAATGTGTGTCCCCCCCCCCCCGTAACTTCTAAAATAACAGAATGAAAAATCTAAAAAAAATATATGATATACATTGCCATGTAAACTTCCACCGAAAATTGGTTTGAACGAGATCTAGTAAGTAGTTTTTTTTTAATACGTCATGAAATAAAAATAAAAAATTTTTTTCATCATACCCATACGTGTAGGGTATCTATGGATAGGTCTTCAAAAATGATATTAATGTTTCTAATATCATTTTTTTCTAAACTGAATAGTTTGCGCGAGAGAACCTTCCAAAGTGAAAAAAGTGTGTCCCCCCCCCTGTAACTTCTAAAATAACAGAATGAAAAATCTAAAAAAAATATATGATATACATTGCCATGTAAACTTCCACCGAAAATTGGTTTGAACGAGATCTAGTAAGTAGTTTTTTTTTTAATACGTCATGAAATAAAAATAAAAAAATTTTTTTCATCATACCCATACGTGTGGGGTATCTATGGATAGGTCTTCAAAAATGATATTAATGTTTCTAATATCATTTTTTTCTAAACTGAATAGTTTGCGCGAGAGAACCTTCCAAAGTGAAAAAAAGTGTGTCCCCCCCCCTGTAACTTCTAAAATAACAGAATGAAAAATCTAAAAAAAATATATGATATACATTACCATGCAAACTTCCA
This sequence comes from Cydia pomonella, assembly GCF_033807575.1. Taxonomy (NCBI): domain Eukaryota; kingdom Metazoa; phylum Arthropoda; class Insecta; order Lepidoptera; family Tortricidae; genus Cydia; species Cydia pomonella. Next base: position 37,487 of record NW_026907878.1, read on the forward strand.
CCGAAAATTGTTTTGAACGAGATCTAGTGAGTAGTTTTTTTTTAATACGTCATAAAATTTTAAAAAAATTTTTTTCATCAAACATATACGTGTAAGGTATCTATGGATAGGTCTTCAAAAATGATAGTTAGGTTCCTAATATCATTTTTTTCTAAACTGAATAGTTTGCGCGAGAGACACTTCCAAAGTGGTAGGTAAAATGTGTGTCCAAAGTGGTAAAATGTTGAACAAGATCTAGTAAGAAGATTTTTTTTTTAATACGTCTTAAATTGTACGGAACCCTTCATGCGCGAGTCCGACTCGCACTTGGCCGCTTTTTTTTTACCCGAGATTCGCTCATTAGGGTTCCGTAGCCAAATGGCAGAAAACGGAACCCTTATAGATTCGTCATGTCCGTCTGTCTGTCCAATAATAATAATAATAAATTATTTATTCACGACCAACTTGGATCATTATTATGTGTTAGTGACAATTTTTATCTTAATGCTAATGTTAATATATACATATGTATTTAATTATAGCAAACTATAGCCACTTTTTTTTTAGGGTTCCGTCGTCAACTAGGAACCCTTATAGTTTCGCCATGTCCGTCTGTCTGTCCGAGGCTTTGTTAGTGCTAGAAAGCTACAATTCGGCATGAATAAATTAATAAATCCGACAGTCGTACAATAAAATCTAAATTTATTTTTGTATACCTACAGTGTACAGTATTGATGGAAAGATCTTTCAAAACTAATAGGGATTTTGAACAAACACTTTTTGATAAAATGAATATGAAAGAAAAAAAATCCTTCCCCCCTGTAAGTTTTGAACCATAGGTCTAAAAATATGAAACAAATCGTAGAAATAGAAAACTATAGCGGACATGATCAGTTTAGCTGTTAAATTATCGTGAAAAGTCTTCTTCATGGTATAAAGACGTATAAAGCGCTGCAAAGTACTCCCTTATATATACATCCATTTAAGATACTTACTAATAGCTCCCGTTTAGCCTATTCTGACAGAATGGTAACTACGGAACCCTACACTGAGCACGTTCTTTAGTCGTATACCTCGAAATCAAAAAATCCTTGTAGCTTTTCACCTATTCGCGTTTCACCGTGATAGCGTATTTTGCTGTAGCGTGTAATATCGGTGGTGTATTTTGTTACTCGCATATATTTTTAATAGATTTTTACAACGGTAGCAAATTTTAATGTAGAATGTATTATCAATAGCCTATTTAGTTAGCCGCAAATATTTTCAATAGATGTTTACAACAGTAGCTAATTTTGATGTAGCGTGTATTATCAATAGCCTATTTAGTTATCCGCAAATATTTTCAATAGATGTTTACAACAGTAGCTAATTTTGATGTAGCGTGTATTATCAATAGCCTATTTAGTTTTCCGCAAAAAAAATTGTTGCATTTTACCTGGGTCGCATATTGTTGTACTGTATTGTATTAATCGTAAAAAAAATTGGCTATATCACTGGGATACAATAAAAATACGGTCGCTTATTGACCTCATTGTTACAGCAATACATTAACTAGCTTTGGAGAATTTGTTATTTAGGAAATCTACCTCTAAGGTTACATATAACACACTCAAAACCAGGAGATAAACTACAAGTGCGAAATGCATTTACAAAACAAATCTATAGAGGTATAGTGCTTAAAGGAAATGTCGCGATATGTAATAACGCATTATAAACAAATATCTATCGAGGTGAAAAGCGACTACAGTGAAGAAAGGCAGGGAAGTAAATATACTATGAATCTTATACACCATTGTAAATGGCGACCAGAAATCATGCTACAAAAAAAAATCTGTTCAGAAATTATGAGATCGCGGCGAAACGCGAATAGGTGAAAAGCTACAAGGAATTTTTGATTTCGAGGTATACGACTAACAAACGACTGAGCATGACCATTTTATTTTGTTCAAAGTTAGACTACACGGTATAAATCGGTGTTCACTGATTCTACTCCACAGAGGAAGTGGAAAACTCTGGCAGACCCTGCGGTATGGTCGAGGTGTTCGCCCCCTCATACCCGCCATCGCCGGTCCCCTCCAACGGGTATGGTCATACTACCCTCATTTGCTAATAAAAATTTAACCTATGATGTACGGAATAGAATTGATTTTGCCATGCACGTTACAATAGTTATTTGTTTTACAAGGGGGCAAAGTTGTTGTTTAACCGCTCGTGCTAATATTGATACCCGAGCAAGCGAAGAGGGTGGTTAGAGTAGCGCTACCTCGTTTCACGCAAAATAGGCACAATGGTTGTCGATTTGCGGAAAATGCCCAGAAGCACTAACTAACTAAGCGAAAGATTCCAAAATTAAACCACGAGCGTAGCGAGTCGTTCGAGAAGTGGAATCTTTGCGAGGGTTTCAATGCACGAGGGTTAAACAAACTTTGCCTCCGGGTGAAACACAATTTTTCAACACACCAACACGAGGAAACTACTAACTATGAAATACGAAAAAATTCAAATGAAATGAAATCCAAATGAACGTAATAAAAAATCGTCATTTAAAAGTCAATTCTACCAGCAAACATAAGGAAACAATTCAAAATTTGCATCCGATTACTTTGCCCCACATGTGGATAAAATGCAACTTTCTCATTCGTTTTTGAACAATCTAGAGGGTCTTTACCAGTTGGTGTGATGAAAATATAACTGTATTACAATTGAAAATTATTTAAATTTCATCGATCTTAAGCTGCCGCCGGAGCTGTGCGAGGTAGCTAAGTGGTGCGAGGCGTAGCGAGGGTGTGAAGCATTCTAAATAAATATGTGAGCGGGGTGCAGAGAGGCGGGATCGAAGCTTTTTAATGTTTTTATCTACACATATGTCATAAACCCTCTATGATGCCTTCAAAATCCGTAAATAATGACCAACATTACGATAAACTCAATTATAAAATCTTTCGCTTACTCGGGACTCAAAAACACGAGCTGTAAAGTAACTTTGCTCTCGTGTGACACATCAAACTTTTCACCTCAGTAGTGAGAACATATTAAATAAATAAATAAATAATAAATAAATAATTAAAGGTTTAAAAAAATCAACATAAAGTAAAGTTAACCACATTTATTTACATTCATGAATGAAAGGCATCATCATTATGACGAAAGCTTGTCTCACTCCCTGTGAGGAAAGGCTTGTTCGAGCTGCTGAGGTGAAAATATAATTAAATAAAAAAAAAATAAAATAAAAATATTATAGGACATTAGTACACAAATTGACTAAGTCCCACAGTAAGCTCAATAAGGCTTGTGTTGAGGGTACTTAGACAACGATATATATAATATATAAATATTTATAAATACTTAAATACATAGAAAACACCCATGACTCAGGAACAAATATCCATGCTCATCACACGAATAAATGCCCTTACCAGGATTTGAACCCGGGACCATCGGCTTCGTAGGCAGGGTCACTACCCACTGGGCCAAACTGGTCGTCAAATATTTATGTGATATGACTGCATGTATTAATCAGCTATAAATCAAACAAAAAAAATAGTAAAAAAAAACAAAAAAACAATTTTTAACAATATTTATTTATATTATTATTTGTCATTCATACATTCATGAACACGAATATTAGAACATAGATTAAAGATTTGTAGAAAAGTCTATATTGTCTATTCCTCATAACAGCACTTGCGCTGTGAAATCGCTATAAAGTTGCGATTAATGGCTACCAACCTAACAAAATCAACATAATATAGTTTCAAACTAAGTGCATTGTTGTTAACTTACAAAATATTCATTTGGTTGCATAGTAGAAACCATTGCTACATAAGTCAGATACGCGCATGTGACACCCGTAATATAGCAACACCCATAGACTACGAAGACCGCATAGCGTTGCTTGTTAGTGTCCATAGGCTACTGTGGCCAAAATCGAGAAAAAACTGTCCAAATTTAGCAAAGATCAAGTACCAGGGCCTCATGAGTTACGAGGTGTCGCTGACCAGCCGGTCGGTCGGGTCGGACGCGTAAGAAGGTATGCTCGCGTATCTTAGCTGCATACTTTTGGTTTGTTTACCTGGGTGAATCAACTTTTTTTGTTTTGTTATCCTGTCCCGTTGTCCAAGGGACAACAGTGGCACAGTTTGTTTGAAGAGATGTTGTATGCCGTTCTATTAACATGCTTAGTAGGGGGCCCATTATGGACATTGGTTATAACGACCACAAAAACGCAAGTTTAATACATTTAAGCACCATAAAATCAGTATTTCAATGAACTTTTGTCCCCTGCACAACTAATCGTAACCATGGCAACGAGTGACGCTATAAAGTTCTTCTCCCACCTATATGATTATACTAGTTAACATATTATTTTTGTTGACTCATAGGAAAAATATTGTATGCTCATGGCGTATTTATTTCCAATTCCGACGCCTACGGCTCCGGCTCACATTGTGCTCAAGCCACTCGACTTTTTTTACCCCTATACAACGACAAATAAAATTAAGAAGACCAAGAGTGGTCACTCCATACAACGATTTTGTTACCAAAAATACTATTATTTTCGTAGTCTACATCTAGTGTCGAGTAGCAGTACTGAGAGTTCCGCTACTCGACGCTAGATGTCGACTACGAAAATAATAAGCGTTTTGGTACCAAAACTGATGTATACAGTGAGCACTCTATGTACTTTTAGGGTTCCGTAGTCAACTAGGAACCCTTATAGTTTCGCCATGTCCGTCTGTCTGTCTGTCCGAGGCTTTGCTTCGTGGTCGTTAGTGCTAGAAAGCTGAAATTTGGCATGGATATATAAATCAATAAAGCCGACCAAGTCGTACAATAAAATCTAAAAATTTAATTTTTTTTAGGGTACTTCCCCTACACGTAAAGTGGGGGTGAAAATTTTTTTTTTGCTTCAACCCTACAGTGTGGGATATCGTTGGAAAGGTCTTTCAAAACTAATAGGGGTCTTCAACAAACATTTCTTGATAAAGTGAATATATTCGAAGATAATTGCTCCGAAAGAAAAAAAAAATGTCCCCCACCCCCCTCTAACTTTTGAACCATAGGTCCAAAAAATATGAAAAAAATCTTGGAAATAGAGTTTAAGAAAGACATTAAATGAAAACTATAGCGGATATGATCAGTTTATCTGTTTTTGAGTTATCGCAAAAAGTTTCCCCTTCATAGTAAAAAGACGTACACCCACAGTTCATCCCTTGGTTAACAATGTACCATACTTTAAGTTCCAGTTTAGCTTATTGTGACGGAAGAGTAACTACGGAACCCTACTCTGAGCATGGCCCGACATGCTCTTGGCCGGTTTTTATTATGTCTCTATGACAACGGTTGCATAAATACTATTTCCATCGCTTGTTTTGTATGTACAAACACCTCGCTCTGCTCAGCTGCTTCCACTGTAGTGGCGCTAAACGAGAATACGTAAATAAAGTTCTAGTATTAATTTATGACAAACCCATCCTTGCACAGCTTGCGTCGAATCGCAGCCTTAATTTGTACTATGTATAGGACGGTGGGCCTTAGGAGAATATAGAAGTTTTCGGTCTTCTCGTTTTATTTTCACATCGTTTAATTCTCAATTTTGTTACGTTGTTAACCCTTTGACACACGATAGGCGTGGCGTTCAAAGGGTTAGACTAAGAAATGTTATAAAATGAAACATTTTGCAACACTTATCGTTTGTTACACAGAGTGGAAGACTGGTGTTTACCCCCAGCCATGCCATGTGCCATGTGTAGGGCATCGCGGTCTCTCAAGTCCCTGTCTGACATCAGCAGTGACATCATCTGGCTTGGAACTCCACCAGGGTGGACCGCGACCCCAGAGTTCCAAGACCCACAGTCCGAAGGGGATTTGGTACGAGAAAAGGAAATAATGGACGAAAACATTAGGAAAGAACTTGAAGAAATCAGATTCGAAGTCTCAGATAAAAGAGAAATGAAATCTAAAAAATCTTCAGAAAAAAATAACGTTTCTGATAATGAGGATTCAGGTATTGATGTACAAGCGAAAAAGAACCAAAATACAAACAAAGCTAAGACAGATAAGGACAGTGAGAAAGCAGGTCAGAAACATGAAAGGGACAAAGAAGACAAGAAAGCGGGACACAAAGAAGGCAAGAAAGTAGGACATAAAGATGATAGGGACAAAGAAGGCAAGAAAGTAGAACAACAAGATGAGAGGGACAAAGAAGGCAAGAAAGTAGGACATAAAGATGATAGGGACAAAGAAGACAAAAATACCGGACAGATAGATGAGGGAGACAATATAGAGAAGAAAGCGGGACAGTCAGGTGAGGGAGACAAATTAGAGAAGAAAGCGGGACATAAAAATAAGAGGGACAAAGAAGACAAGAAAGCAGGAGAGAAACATAAGAGGGAAAACGATGACATCAGTAAACCAGACGATGCAACAAAGAGGATTAAAGGAAAGGGAGTGGGGAAGAAAACTGTGCAGAAAGAAACAAGGGGCAGGTATGTATAGATTATCCGTTTAACTGTTAATATGGTCGGCTAAGTGGAAACATTAGTGGTGATTTTCCCGTTCATACGTTCTCTGTATTGTGGTCATACCTATAAAAAAGAGATGAGCTCTTTTTTATAGGTATTCAATATCACCACTAACTATATTTGTACTTTTTTTTTGATATTCCTGTTTCTATAAGAACTAGGTTACTTCAAACAACGCTAAACACAGGTAAATTAATTCTCCGTGAACAGACGTTTAGCATACAATCTGCAACAATAAACGCAAAAATCAAAACATGAAAAACAAATCAAATTTATTTTTCACGTCAGCAGCTGGAACAAGGGTAATTTTCTGCTTAAAAACAGTTTGCAAAATCGCATTTTGCTCACCGAGTGAGACAAAATAACATTCAAGTAACCTTTATATTCGAATGTCATTTCACGTGCAGGGCCTGATACAAGTTCGAAATATTTGGATTCTATTGTCTTTGTCCCTTTCACGTCATTAGCAAAAAGAAAGAGACAAAAATAAGATACGTAATTCAACGGTATATTGACGGTTGATATTAGACCCCCGAAATAAGTCAGACCGTATAGTTCCAAAACACCCTACTAGTCCTCAATCGTAATAATTAATTGAAATAAAAATTTAATAAAAAAACCATATTTTACGTATTTGAACTTAAAAAAATACGCAATTGTTACGCAAAGTAAATAATTCTACTTTTAACGATATCTACTATACTTGACAATTAGTTGTATCCGCAATTCGGACCGTATCTTACAAAGTTTTTTTTTTTCCAAAAAAAAGTTGTCGATTGAACTGTCAATTGATGTTCGTTACTTCATTATTTCCGTAGGTATTATTTAATTGAAATTTCTTTCGTTTTGATTTATTGCGGTAATTAAACTTAATTGTTAGAATACCTTAATAAAACATGAGTGAAATAGTGATTGTAGTATAGGACAAGAACCAAATTAAACAGCTGATGGCGTAAGACTGATTTATTCAATGTCATGCATTACCCCAAGTACCCACATTATTTTATAAGCATACCCACTACATCTCCCTTCTTATATACAATGCCTAAACAAAAGCCTTCGTACTTTACTGTTAATCTATCATGCAATTTAATACTAGAATAAACCTTATAAAATATATTGGTATGATAGTTAAACTTAAGTGCTATAAGTATACATACCTATTATTTTCTATACCTACTATCTATCCTTTTTTTTTTTAATATAAAGTTGTATTATGTTATACTTGTCGAACGAATTGTCGTTCGACATAAATAATTGTGCATCCATCTACAATATTTCGAAATTTAAATACTTGTTAATAATGAGAAAAATAAATACATGTTAAACTCTTACATGAATATTAGAGAAACAATGAAATAGTCAACTATTTAACAAAACCATGTGAATGTTTTTTTTTTTTACGGATATTAAATATAGTTAAATATTACATTATAAGAAACGATTGGGCTTTCGAAACATTTTTTTTTTTATAGTATACCAAATTATATACATATTTGATATCATCAACATATAGATATGAATTATTATACACGTGAATTTAGACCGTGAAGCACTAACTTAAAGTATAAAATGAATGAACATAGGTACAATTCACGTTTGTAAATATTAGGTATAATGCTAAAGTTTCATTAAGGAAAATAAATGAATTAATATCGCTGAGGCGGTCGTACTACTCTGCCACTTCGAGTTATATAATACCCGTTAGCCGAAGTCGAGGGTTGCGGATCGGACCTGGTGGTTGCAGCACCTGTCGCCAGCTCTCCCGGACCCTGAAACTGGTCCCAGTCCAAATAACCCCGCCTATGGTCAGTGCTAGGACAACTACGAGCAGCAAATTCGCTGGTTGGGTCTGGAACTTTCAATATGTGCTGACGGTTCCTTCTGTAAACTCGACCATCATTCGTCCGTAGCCAGTACGAACGACCGTCTTGAGCTTGGCCAACTATTTGTGACTTTACCCACTCTTTATTTTGCTTCACGCGTACCGTATCGTTTGGTTTTAATTTTTGTAAGGCCTTAGTCCCCTGATCATAATTTGCTTTATATTTATTTATCCTTGCTAATCGCTCTTCTTTAAATAAACGACGATCAATCGTGCGCGGTTTCAATAATGCATCCGTTACTGGTAAACGTGTTTTCAAACTTCGACTCATTAATAGTTGAGCCGGAGAGTACGTTTCTCCTGTTACAGGTGAATTTCTGAAATTTAGTAAGCCGAGGTACCAATCACTCCCCGTTTCATGTGCTTTTGTCATTAATCCTTTTATTGTGCGTACATTCCGTTCCGAGAGCCCGTTGGACCTCGGGTACAAAGGTGAACTGGTGACATGAGCAAATTCCCATTGTTTACAAAACTCTTTAAACTCCATAGATGTAAATTGTGTCCCGTTATCGGTGACAAATTTTTCTGGTATCCCATGCCGACTAAACATTTGTTTGAGTCATTCAATTACAGTACCACTTTGTAAGTTATGTAAACAGCTAATTTCAACAAATTTTGAAAAATAATCTACCACCAGTAAAAACTGTTTGCCTTTAAACTCAAAAATATCACCCGCTAGTACCTGCCACGGGCGCTCGGGCACCTCGTGCGGCTGCAGCGGCTCGCGCGCTGGCGCCGCGCGGTGCCGCTGGCACGTCTCGCACGCCAGCACGGCGCGCTCCACGTCCCGCGCCATGCCGGGCCACCACATCACTCCGCGCGCTCGCCTCTGGCATTTGTCCACCCCCAGGTGGCCCTCATGAACTCGACGCACCATCTCTTTGCGCAAAGTTGCCGGTATTACAATTCTCTCATTTCTAAATAAAATACCATTTACATCGTGAAGCTCGTCATGCACGTCCCAGTATGGCTTTACGATGTCCTTGACTTCTCTTTTGTTATCGGGCCACCCGTTTTGATAGTATTCAGAAATCGCCGTCAGGACGGGGTCCCTCATCGTGTCCTCTTTTATTTTACCTAGCATTTCTGGTGTCGCCTCCACATTATTATATAACATGTTAACGTGCACAACCACATCCTTGCACACATCACTATCGACGCCCGCCTCGCTAGGCGCTCTCGACAATGTGTCCGCAATAAACATCTCCTTTCCGGGCTTATAGCGGAGATCAATGTTATAACACTGTAATTTTAAAAGCATGCGCTGGAGGCGGGCCGGCGTTTCGTTAAGTGGTTTCCTCATGATAGCTTCCAGCGGCTTATGGTCGCTTTCCACAGTAATCACACTATGTCCATAAATGTATTGGTGAAATCGAGTGCACCCAAAAACCACAGCTAGCAGCTCTTTTTCGATTTGCGCCCAGCGCGTCTCCGCAGGCGCGAGCGTCCGCGCCGCATAGGCGACGGGCCGCCCGCCCTGCATCAAACAAGCGCCCAGGCCTCGCGAACTCGCATCTACCGACACGCATACTGCTTCATGCGGCGAATAGTATGCTAATACCGGACTACTACTTATTTTAGATTTTAATTCTTTGAACGCGTTGTCATGAATATGGAGCCATTCAAATTGAACATTTTTTGCCAATAGACCACGCAACGGAGCCGATATGTCTGAATAGTGAGGAATGAATCTCGAAAGATAATTAGTAACTCCCAGAAACCGCTCGAGGTCTTTTTTATCAGTCGGTTTTGGCAAGTTAATTATTGCCTTAACCCGACTATTGTCTGGTTTCATACCATCAGCATTAAAACAGTGACCTAAAAAAATAATTTCAGACACCTTGAATACGCATTTATTCTTATTAAATTTGACCCCATTTAGCAACGCCCGCCTCATGACCTCCTTCAGTCGACTATCATGTTCCTGCTCAGTTTTTCCCCAGATCAGAAGGTCATCACAGTAAACCTCTACCCCCTCCATTTTAAATAATTTTGCCATTTCATTATGAAAGATTTCAGGTGCACAATTAATTCCGAAGGGCATTCTAATATACCTAAATCTACCCTCAGGAGTTGAAAACGTACAAAGCTTCGAACTTTCCTCATCTAAACGTAACATCCAGAAGCCATTTTTAGCATCACATTTAGAGAAAAACTTAGCCCCCGAGAGATTACTGGTTATCTCCTCCAGAGTAGGAAGTAAAAAGTGACTTCGTTTTACTGCCTTGTTTAGATATTTAGGATCTAAACATATACGAAGTTTATTATCTGGTTTTTCCACTGCCACTATGTTTGAAACCCAGTCTGTGGGACCATCCTCCCTAACAATTACACCCAACTTGACCATATTATCGAGTTCTTCCTTTAAACGAGGACGCAATTTCAGGGGTATTTTCCGCGAACAAGCAACAACCGGCGGTACAGACTTATCTAATTCTATTTTACATACTGTTGGCAAACAACCTATGCCTTCAAATACCGACTCATCAATATTAACCGCATTAATTTTCAAATTACCATTAGTAGAATCACTTGTTCGGACAATAAGATTCAAATTGATACATGCTTTTAATCCTAGCAAATTATTACAATTCACTCGCAAAACATAAACCTTTTGTATAATTGTCCTATTATTACATATCAATGACGCATTAAAATAGCCTTCTACCGGCAATCGTTGTTTGTCGATTTGTCTTAGTACAGTGTCACACTTCTTTAAGTTTCTCGTATTAAAACCTGCATTTATATATGCCTTCAATGACATTACCGTAGCGGCCGCACCACTGTCCAATTTAAAGTCTATATCCACGCCATCCACGCTAATCATTTCCGTCCACGACTCGGTACACTCGGCCGCGTCAATATTAATATTGTACAAAATAAGCTCACCAAAGTCCTCGTTTACATCACCGTCCTCGTCTCCGCCATCACCGCCGACCACCTCGTGGACTTGCGACTGCACAGGTCGCACACGGCAACACTTCGCGAAATGTCCAATCCTGTCACACCGATAACACGAAATTCCCGAAGCCGGACACCGGTCACTCACGCTATGCCTTAAGTCACACCTATTGCAAACATTATTTGAGTAATATTGTCGTGGCGCTTGGTGTTGAAACGCGCGTCGCACTTGTCCTCCGCGGGCGCCGCGGCCGCCGCGCCACCGGCCCCGCGCCGCGGGCGCAGCCGCCGCCCGCGCCCCGTCGCGCCACAAGCGCTCCACCGCGCCGCCGCCGCTCGTCGCATGCTGCACACTGCAGCCCGCCGCTTGCTGGCCCGCTCGCTCTGCCGCTCGACACCAAGTTACCGCCTCTTCTAAATTTAACGAAGTTTTTGCCAGTAGCTTTTCCCTCATTTGTACATCTTTTAATCCACGAATAAGTTGCGTTAATATAAGGCTATTTTTTAAACAATCAAAACTACAATTTTTGCTTTTAACTTTTAACACCCCTAAAAACTTATCAAAAGTCATGTCATTCTGATACGTTTCAAAAAACATATGTCTTTCGTAATTTATATTTTTTTGTGGATCACAATAATCACTAAATTTTTTGCACAAAACTTCAAAATTCGATTTTTCTGAGTCGGCAACATCTAATTCCTCATAAATTTCTCGGCCGTACTTTCCTATAATATGCATAAACAATGCGCATTTCTCTGTGTCGGAAACCGATGCCTTGTCTGAGGCAATCAAGAAATATTCGAACGACAATTTCCATTCTCGCCAGTTGGTAGCCATATTGCCCTCTTGTTGCAAAGGTGCCGGCTGTTGAATAGCCGCGTACACGCCGCTCGCGCTCCCCGTTTTATCAACCATTGTATTCAATTATCCGTCCTTACTATGACGAACAATTAAAGCACTTTTATGCACTAAAACACACTTTAAAACCACACCTGACACCATGTAGTATAGGACAAGAACCAAATTAAACAGCTGATGGCGTAAGACTGATTTATTCAATGTCATGCATTACCCCAAGTACCCACATTATTTTATAAGCATACCCACTACAGTGATGAAGGCGGATTACATTTTTTCAGGTTGTATTTTTACCTTTCAAATATGTTCACACTGCTGTCGTGAAATTTTTTGTGTACTACACGAGATCAAAGTTATTTACATCTCGTGCGCTTTTGAGTCCCTTACTGCGAAAAATAAAATCTAATCCGTCTTCATCACTATTTAACTAATTAAAATAAGCACTCGAAGAAATATCAAACTTTGCTCTCTTGTTGTACAATAGTACATTGTGCAACGAGGGGGGTAAGTGAAACTTTGGAAGCGAGGGTGGTAATTTGCAATATTCTTACCCCCGGAGTTACACACAATGTTTTTCATCACACTTGCGAAGAAAAAACTAAATTTTAAGCGAAATAATTCTTAAATACGGTGACATATCAAACATTCGTCCGCCATTTTGTAATTTCTTGGCAGGTGAGGACCTATTCGGCATTCAGCCACGATTGAAAGTTATGTAAATAAATTTTAAACGGCTGTTAAATTAATCAAATTAAATAATTTTAAACATAAACAAAAATATTACATTTTAAACGTCAGCATTTTAAAAGTAAAACTCATTTATGCTACTTGGTTTGTATGAATAAGTGACATAATTAAAGAATAAAGCTATAACTCCTTAGGGAATTATAGCTTCACAATCCATAACTCCCGCGAGAACAAAATAGGCCTTTGTCCTTCAGCACACCTGCATGAAATAAGATCTTTTTCGAGCAAGTGTGATGAAAATAACTATTTCATTTTTTTTCCAAAATATATATATATATATATATATATTTTAATTTATTTAGAAAACAAACAGCCTTTTACAAATATGTCTAAAGTAAATCAACTAAAAATAGGCCTAAAGTTTCCTACATTACTAAGAAAACTATTACATGGAAATGTAAATTACGCAATTATAAATTACCGGTTTAGTTGTGTGCTACATGCAAGTAAGTTAAGAAAACATACAAAAGTATGAAAAATATGACTGGAACCAAATTGATCAATTTCTAGAAAACAAAATTTGCCGAACTTTGTTCTTGAACACGGACAAACTATGAACAAAAATATCTATATCGTTAAGAGATTCATTATACAAATAACAAGTGCGCCTAAAGAAAGAGTTTTTAGCATACTGTGTGCCACAGGAGGAAATAGAAAATGTGGGTTTAGAACGTGAGGTGAGAAAATATGGTTACAATTTGCTTAAGTTTTGGAGGGGGGAAATGGCGAGAACGAAACCTCGATTTCAAAGATTTTTACGCTGGATTTTTCGCATAAGCTGCAGTTGTCCTTATCGCTCTCATTTTAGGAGCCTCGTCAGTGCGAAGGAGATATATAACTAAAATTATTAAATCTGGTATTTCCTCATAAAAAGTAATATTTACTTTGAACGCCACGGCTATAGTGTGCGGTGGTCATCGTGAACTTTCTCGGAATGGACGAAAGTTAATATGGGCTGTGGGCGCTGTGGCCGCGTGCGTCAACGTTGACGACCGGTTTGGCCTAGTGGGTAGTGACCCTGCCTACGAAGCTGATGGTTCCGGGTTCAAATCCTGGTAAGGGCATTTGTTCGTGTAATGAGCATGGATATTTGTTCCTGAGTCATGGGTGTTTTCTATGTATTTAAGTATTTATAAATATTGATATATATCGTTGTCTAAGTACCCTCAACACAAGCCTTAATGTGCTTACTGTGGGACTTAGTCAATTTGTGTAATAATGTCCTATAATAAGCGGTGATGTCCGAGTGGATATGACGGCCGACTTTCAATCCAGAGGTCGCGGGTTCAAATCCTGGCTCGTACCAATGAGTTTTTCGGAACTTATGTACGAAATGTCATTTGATATTTACCACTAGCTTTTCGGTGAAGGAAAACATCGTGAGGAAACCTGCATACATCTGCGAAGAAATTCAAAGGTGTATGTGAAGTCCCCAATCCGCATAGTCTAGCGTGGGGACTATAGCCTGAGCCCTCTCGCGTATGAGAGGAGGCCTGTGCCCAGCAATGGAAAGTATATAGGCTGGATTATTATTATTAATGTAGTGAAAGAAGATGTATCATGAAGCTTCGTGTATGTCTTCTGCAGCTCCATTGCTCGATTGAGGCAGTATTTACCTCTGACGTTTCGAGGACGGCATTGTCCCCGTGGCCTCGGAGAATACTAGCTAAAGTTGACACCAATGTTTTAGCCGCGCGAGTTTTTCGTGCTACCCGCACCCGTTTTGCGCACTAGGGATGTTAATCACTCGACACACAACACTCACGATATTTGTTTTCGCTGATACATTTACTAATGACTGGATTACAATTGAATGAGATCCTAAAACCATCTTTCCGATTGAAATTGATTTGTTTTTTTAATTTCAATGGCTTCACTACGATCCGTAGAAATGATTTTAGGGTTATGCAGCTCAATCCAGTGATTTGTTTGACTAGTAAATGCTCGGCAACCACAGACTTGTCCTCGAAACGTCGGAGGTATATTAAAAACTTAACTTTACGCTATTAATATTTTGTCCAAAAGAGAGGTATGGGCAATGTGAATGTCATCTCGCCTTGTGTGGTAGGGCACAGCACAGCGGATGTCATTCCAGATCTAGAGCAGAGCCCAACTGGGGAAGTACCTCCAACTTACAGAAAACCGCAGCCAAATAACACTAGACCCTACTCATAGTGTTGTGTTACTTGTGTTCCTGCCGGTGAGTAAGGTTGCCAGAGCTCAACGAGGGGGGTGGGGTTAGGGTCGGCAACGCGCATGTAACTCCTCTGGAGTTGCAGGCGTACATAGGCTACGGAGACTGCTTACTATCAGGCAGGCCGTATGCTTGTTTGCCACCGACGTAGTATAAAAAAAAAATTAAGTCCCGTTTAAGTCAGTTTTTTTTTGTTAACCTTTTGACCGAGGATAATCAGACTTCGTGCGTTCCCATATGGCTCACGATGACACGCCGCGTTCGATAGATGTGGCATTCAAAGGGTTAAAGATTATTGTGTATGTTAAAGGTTACGCTTGTATTTTTTTTTAAATACAGGAAACCGAAAGTTGCTCCGGTCAAAGAGAAGAAAACGTTACCGAAGCGTGCGGCGAAGGCAGCCCCTGCCCAGGAAGAGGTGGCCACCAACACGAGACTTCTCAGGAAGTAAGTATGATAAGATCTCTGCTTGGCCTTACGGTTGACTGGTAGAGTACAGAATGCCTTTTGTACTGTAAGGTTTTCTTTTGTGCAATAAAGGTTAAATAAGTAAATTAATAAGCATATTCTGGGGATTACGGTAAATCCCGGGTTTATTTATCCCCTTCATATGATACAGGTATATACTTATAGAACCTATTTTTCCAGCTCCCGCGACCCTCCGCCGCCAAACCCGGACGTGTACGAGTTCGACGAACTAGAAGGCTCTCGGCCTCCCTCGGGCCTCCGCCGCCGCAACCAGCAGACCCCCGACCCCCCCGCGCAGAGCCCCGAAAGCATACAATACATGGACATATGCCCTACAAGCTCTCAACTAGCCAAAATTAATACAAAAAAAAAGAAGTTGGGAACGTACTTAGTGTCAGCTTGGTACCTGAGGACGATATATATAAGAAGCGGAAGAATTTGATAGATAATCTGACGAATAGTCCAGCGCTGTTAAATAAGATTTTCAACTCCTTACCGACAGAACTTCAGAACGAGCTTGGGAGCTTGGCCACGGAGGGGACTGGGCGGGAGGAGGCTTATTTGGACGAAAAGGCGGGGACGGTCTTAGAGGCACCCACGTACTATCCTACGGCTGAGGAGTTTGAGGTAATATATTAGTGTTTATTGTATCCACTGCTGACAGAACTTCTCAATGAGCTGGGGTGCTTGGCCACGGAGGGGACTGGGCGGGAGGAGGCTTATTTGGACGAAAAGGCGGGGACGGTCTTAGAGGCACCCACGTACTATCCTACGGCTGAGGAGTTTGAGGTAATATATTAGTGTTTATTGTATCCACTGCTGACAGAACTTCTCAATGAGCTGGGGTGCTTGGCCACGGAGGGGACTGGGCGGGAGGAGGCTTATTTGGACGAAAAGGCGGGGACGGTCTTAGAGGCACCCACGTACTATCCTACGGCTGAGGAGTTTCAGGTAATGTATTAGTGTTTATTGTATCCACTGCTGAACAGAACTTCTCAATGAACTGGGGAGCTTGGCCACGGAGGGGACTGGGAGAGAAGAGGCTTCTTTAGAGGAAAAAGCAGGGGCGGTGCTTGAAGCAACCGCGTACTATCCTACGGCTGAGGAGTTTGAGGTAATGTATTAGTGTTTATTGTATCCACTGCTGAACAGAACTTCTTAATGAGCTGAGGAGCTTGGTCACTGAAGGGACTGGGAGAAAAGAGGCGTATTTGGGGAAGGCAGAGACGGTCTTAGCGGGATCTACGTATTTTCCTAAGGCTGAGAATTTAAATCTGTTTTAGAAATGCAACGGATACCGGATATGCGGCCGCTGGATCCGCCGAATATTCGGTATCCGGAAGCCGGATATCCGGCTAAAAGTTTGGTCAAAAATTAATTAAATTAGATAGCGCGCTTGCTCAAAGTTCGATGCAGGTTGCAACTTATTTATAGTTATAGGCAGCCGTTTATAAATAAGTAAACTAAATTCACATACTGCGAGAATTGAATAGCGCAAATTACAATTTTCTTCGTAAGTGTTTTGCGCGCTGCGGCGCCTGCGGGGCAGCCGCAACAGTCTCCTGGCAATTATAGCTGACAGGCTTGACAGTCAGCTTCTTGTGCACTGGACCAGGGTACACTCACTGGTAGCTACATACACATGGCTCACATGAGTGTATGTAGTTATTACTAGTATATGTGACTGGCTCCAGTTTAAACCCTAAAATATTGTAAGTTTAAACCCTAAAATATTGTAAGTTTAAACCCTAAAATATTGTAAGTTTAATTTATTTCAATAATAATTTAATATAATTTTTAGAGTAAGTCGTACTAACACTGTATGGACCAAGGTCTGAAATAAATGATTTTTATTTTATTTTATTTTATTGATTTAATATTTTCATAGCGAGTGCAGATTTATTAACTTTGTTTCGTTATTTATAAGATTTAGTAGTGTTTAGTGCATATTGTATTCATAAATATCGTGCTAAATTACTATCCGGAATCCGGCCGGATACTAAGCAGCACTATCCGGAATCCGGCCGGATACTACGCACTATCCGGAAACCGGCCGTATTGTAAAAAATTGCCCGGATACCGAATAGTAATTGGATATTCGTTGCATCTCTAATCTGTTTATATTCGTTTCTTAACTTTATATTACATTTTCACAAGCTTAGTTAAAATTGAGTTTAAGTAACGCAACTTTTACCCTAGTCTTACATTATAATCATGTTGTTGTTGTCCTAAAGCACCCCAGAGGTGTAAAGGGCCTTCACAAGCTCGCGCCACGCCTTCCTATCTTCAGCTCGTCTTCTGGCCTCGCTCCAGCTCAACCCGACCGCTCGTAACTCTCTTAGGACGGACCGTTGCCAAGAGTGTACAGGACGCCCCGAGCCTCGGCTTCCGTCCGGTTTCCACGCGATAGCTATGGTAGCATTATTCGTTTCCCCCCTTCGAATAAATCATGTTAGATCGGTTAAAATAAATATTAGGGGCAGAGAAACTAAGTTTTTATCTCCACTTAACAATGTTTATTATCATGAAATTATGTGTATATGATTATTAACTTATTATTTACAGGATCCGATAAAATACTATGACAAAATCGCCCCCGAGGCCTCAAAATACGGCCTCTGCAAAATAGTTCCCCCTGAAAACTTCAAACCAACATGCACGATGAGCGACACGATCCGCTTCGCGGTCATATACCAGTACATCTCCAAGATGTTCAGCCGCTGGGGCCCCGTGTCCAGGGAGCTGGCTGCCATCAAGGCGCACCTGCGGACCCAGAGCGTCGTGTTCGCGCGGTCTCCCCTCGTGAGTACACCCTCTACCCGCAGGCGACATGATCCAACTCGAAGGCAACTCCTCTGGAGTTGCAGGCGTACATAGGCTGCGGAGACTGCTTCCCATCAGGCGGGCCGTATGCTTGTTTGCCACCGACGTAGTATAAAAGAGTACACCCTCTACCCGCAGGCGACATGACCCAAGTATCTCCTAGGAATAGTTCCCCCGGACGACTTCAGACATGAGCGACACGGTCATATACCAGTACATCTCCAAGATGTACAGCCGCTGGGCCCCCTTGCCCTGGAGACCCAGAGCGTCGTTGGTAAATAAAAATAAATAAGCTTTTGGCAAAATTTCATTTTTGGTACAAGCTTTTATCGCTGACTGTACTTTTTTTTCCACAGGCAACTAATACAATAGACAATTCTAAGAACCCCAAACACACTTAGGTTGCGTTGTTTTATCACAAAGTTCTTAAGGCCACCTCTTGTGTGCCAAAAGTATGCTACATTGGGTTCGGTTCCGGGCGCGTATGAAGGTATGCTCGTGTATCTTAGCTGTATACTTTTGGTTTGTTTACCTATATGATTCTAGTATTATTCTAGTATTATTTTTGTTTTTGACTCCTAGGAAAAGCATTGTATGCAACGTTGTATAAATAGTGCAAAAAATGCTCGTGGCGTATTCCTTTACTTCCGTAACTCACGCCACTCGCCTTTTTTGACCCTTCTTATACAACTGTTGCATAAAATACTATTTCGAGCAAGTGTGATTAAAAACCTGTTACTGTTTTAGTTGGACGGCAGCGAAGTGAACCTCCCCAGGCTATACCACGCCGTGGAACGCAACGGCGGTCTCAGCAACGTCATACAACGCAAGCGGTGGGGCCGCGTCGCCGACGAGATGAAGCTGACCAAGTTGCAGCACCCGGAGCGCAAGCTGGACCCCATATACATGCGATATCTGCTGCCCTACGCCACGTTGTCCGATCGTAAGTTATTAAGATAATCAATCATTTATTTCATATAATGCAAAATGTGAACCTTGAATGTATGAGAACAGTAGTTGTTTTACCAGGGGGTTGTGTTTAACCGCTCGTGCTAATATTGATACCCGAGTAATGGGAAGGTTTCAAAATCGAATCTAGAGCGTTGTGAGGGTTTCAAGGCACGTGTGTTAAACAAACTTTGCTTTACCACCACACCAACGCAAGGAAAATACTACTCGTAACTGTAAACCATCATACGAAATCAATCCAAAGTGAACGTCATTAAATATTTATCATTTAAATTTATCATTTAAAAGTCAATTCTACCAGCCAACATAAGAAAACAACCGCAAAATTTAAATTAAATTACTTTGCAACACATGTGGATAGAATCCAACTTTCTTATCCGTTTTTGAATAATTAAGAGAGCTTTTACGACCTATTGTGGTGAAAATAATCTTTAAACCGAGCCCAAACTACTGTTTCATTAGCAAGTAGCAATTTTTAAGCTCTTTTTCCATTCACAGAGGAACGCCAAAGTATAATGGCGGAAGTGGAAAAATGCTGGACCACCAAGTACCAGAAGATGCTAGAACGGGCCCGCAATCCCTTCCAGCGTCAGAACCGGATGCTGGGCACCGAGTGCGAGTCGGAATCTGACGACGAAGGAGAGGATGGAAACACAGCTGGTGCGCTCCAAGAGGCAGAGGACTGCATAGTGCAGGGGCGCACAATGAACCTCGTCACATTCAAAAAAGTAACTCAGAATCTGTCGACGAAGTGGAAGATGGCTACACAGCTGGTGCGCTACATGACGCTGAGGACTGCATAGTGCAGGGGCGGTCTATGAACCTCGTCACATTCAAGAAGGTAAGTCAGAAACTGACGAAGAAGGGGAAGATGGCAACACAGCTGGTGCGCTACATGAGGCTGAGGACTGCATAGTGCAGGGGCGGACCATGAAACTCGTCACATTCAAAAAAGTAAGTCAGAATCTGTCGACGAAGTGGAAGATGGCAACACAGCTGGTGCGCTACATGAGGCTGAGGACTGCATAGTGCAGGGGCGGACCATGAACCTCGTCACATTCAAGAAGGTAAGTCAGAATCTGACGACGAAGAGAAAAATGTGGGAACTCAGCTGGTGCGCTACATGACGCTGAGGACTGCATAGTGCAGGGGCGGTCCATGAACCTCGTCACATTCAAGAAGGTAAGTCAGAATCTGATGACGAAGGGGAAAATGTGGGAACTCAGCTGGTGCGCTACATGGGACTGAGGACAAATAAACACACCCAAAAAAATCGATAGTTAGTACATAATCGAACTATTTTTTTAACTAATATAAATGAAAATACAGGTCTGTTAACTAAAGCTGGCGCGTTCACAGTACTCACACTTATGCAATTTCACTATACAGCATGTTTAAAAATAAACCTCCAAATACAACACAGCGCCGCGCGTCGATCACACGTGACTGACTGACACTAACATTTACAATAACATCATGCTGTATTTATAAACAGTAGCAAAAGAAAAACAATAACTGTCTCCTTCACGCTCATAAGATAGACCGCGCGCGAGAGAGACGGGCAGACATTTCATGTTGCGTATGCAGTGCGACGTCACGCCGCGCGCTTATTCACAGACACTACACAAGCGCAATGTGTAAATGTGTTGATCGCGCCAGCTTTAGTTAACAGACCTGTAATAATAAAAACAGTTTACTATTAAATATTTTTAACAAAATACATAATGGATATATACAGAGGATTACTATAACTAGCTTAAATCTAAAATAGGCCCTTGAGGCATTGTACCTAGGATGCTGGTGGCATTTCCTCGTTGTATCGCAATACTGATAAGTTGTGCGAGGAAGCCGCCAGCTCTTCGGCCACCTCACCAATTACGTCAACCAGACGTTTCGCTTGTGCGCGCTGGGACCCCATTATTCAAATTGTTAACAAATTTGAAAAAAGTGTTTACATACATACATTTCTTATGGGACCGTCTGCAATTATCGGGGGTTCTTATATTAGCGAGAATCCTGAGGTATTTTTCAATAATAATCAGACATAGAACTTATTGTGGCAAAAACGAGTGCTTGAGAAAATGAAACATCGACAAATATGTTATAGATAAGTCAGTCATAGATTAATAATTTCAAGAATGCAAATCAATTATAAATCGGACCATAATTTATTTAATACATATATTAAGTATTTAAAAATAAAAACGTTAAATGTAGAATACTGTGCCAAAAAATAAGAAACTACCAATTGGCTGTATCAAAGAAGATATCGAACGTGCTGTGTATTTTGCGGTAGCTATCTTTTTATACAATGTTTAAAATATATTTTCTGCCCTCCGGGCGGACTTTGCTCCCGCTGCGCTAAACGAAGTTGCCGCTTTCCGCCTCCGTCTAGCAGAACAATAGTATGCGCACCACGGCAGGAAACGTAGGACATTCCATCCCGCGTGTTTGTCACCCACGCCTTCGGCTCGGGTAACAATTTTACACGCGGCACGCAATTTCCTACTTTTCCTCCCTTGGGACACAAATAACTAATAACGCTAAGGTAACATCGATAATAGAAATGTCGATATTTGATTTTGTCAATCACTTTATTTTGCCACAATAACTTCTATGTATGGTAATAATCATTCAAAACGGATACGGTCTTCACTGTAGAAAAGATACACTGATTGAGTAGGATGTTATATCTTTTGACGTAATGACTCTTTGTTGCCATAATACAATAGAATAAAAACAGTAGATTGTTAAACAGTGTGTGGAAAGTGAACCATATCACCCGAGATATTTTCGAGGGTGAGATGGTTACTTTTACCCGAGTTAAACACTCTACTTTTCATTTCGACTATGAGGAAAGTCAAACACAAACAAGAAATGTAGGTTATGAGTTATGACTGAAATTGGCGCCATTTACATTTTGATCGGAAAAAATCTAAAACCATAGACAATCCGATCTTAAATTGGGATGTGTCTGAAACGGCCTTCATGAATACGCGCCTTAAAAAAGTGAAACTGAATGAATGAATGTAATGTAATGATAATATTTTAAACATTCATATTGATTTATTAACAAATATTTATGTTTATTTCATACATTTAAATATAAAATACAAGTAGTGTATTTTTTTGATAATGCAATTGACATTTAATTTCGATAATACTTTGTAGGAAAATGCGGAAGCTAATTTGAGAGCTTTTAACTGAATAATATGGCTTATATGGCTGTTAGCCGTTGCTCGAATTACAAATTTAAAAAAAATACTTTCCACCCTAGGGTGGGAAATGCAATTTTCCACCCGGCTATTAGCCTATGAAAGGTGAACTTTCCGATTAGGAGAGATTAATAGTACATTGTGCAACTAGGGGGTAAGTGAAATTTTGGATACGAGGGAATTTAAGACCCGAGTTTGCAATATTCTTACCCTCGGAGTTACACACAATGTTTTTCATCACACTTGCGAAGAAAAAACAAAATTTTAAGCGAAATAATTCTTAAATACGGTGACATATCAAACATTCGTCCGCCATTTTATAATTTCTTGACAGGTGAGGCACAGACCTATTCGGCATTCAGCCACAATTGAAAATTATGTAAAAATATTTTAAACGGCTGTTAAATTAATAAAAATTAAATAATTTTAAACATAAACAAAAATGTTAAATTATAAACGTCAGTATTTTAAAAGTAAAACTCATTTATGCTACTCTGTTTGTTTGAATAAGTGACATAATTAAATAAAAAATCTATAACTCCCTAGGGAGTTGTAGCTTTTTTTCACAATACATAACTCCCGCGGGAATAAAATAAGCCTTTGTCCTTCAGCACACCTGCATGAAATAAGATCTCTTTCGAGCAAGTGTGATGAAATAGTACATTACGATACAAGTGCGAAAAATAGGAAATTCGAAACGAGTGGCGATAAATTAAAACACGACCGAAGGGAGTGTTTTAAATCGACACGAGTTGCGAATTACCTATTCGCACATGTATCGTACAAC
This sequence comes from Cydia pomonella, assembly GCF_033807575.1. Taxonomy (NCBI): domain Eukaryota; kingdom Metazoa; phylum Arthropoda; class Insecta; order Lepidoptera; family Tortricidae; genus Cydia; species Cydia pomonella. The sequence goes on from NW_026907878.1 coordinate 60,838, forward strand.
GTTTTACAGTACATATGGCCCTTTAAATGTTCGACACAGTAACGTAATATGCTACTTCTCGCACTAGTGCTATAAAGTAGCCCCATATGTACTGTAAAATAAATAATGTGATCATATTTCAGATCGCGACGTCGCTCATGGACGCGCACTTCGACCCGTCCAAGCAGCCGCCGGGCGCCGTCGACGTCGAGAAGGCGTACTGGCGCGCCGTGCTGCTTGGCACCGAGCACATCGGTATACATTTAGATTTATAGTACCTGGGCGACCGAGCTTTGCTCGGTTATAACTATTTATTGTAATATGGTGGTGTATAGGTGGTAATCTTAACAATTTTTTTTACTAAATTAAACTTGTCTAAAACAATAAAAATTAAAAAAAAATATATAAATTTGAACATATAAAGAAAAAAGTTAGTCACCGGGCGAGATTCGAACCCGTAACACTCGTTTAGCAGTCCGCGTCGTAACCCGCTGAACCAGACGGACAGTGGCCGGCAACACGAAATTAGCGACCATATTCTGCGTCGAAAGAAAAACGCATGAAAACTCGAAAACACGCGTTTTCCCAAACATAAGACTAATCTAGATAGATTGTATACCCCCAAAAACCCCCATATACCAAATTTCAGCAAAATTGTTAGAGCCGTTTCCGAGATCCCGGAAATATATATATATACAAGAATTGCTCGTTTAAAGGTATAAGATATAGATTTATTTATTTATGCAACATACGATTACAAATTACATTCATGTCAATTTATCGACTTCATATTTTTCAGTGACCTCTATTATTATAATATAATAAGGGTGACAGTTGGTAACTACAGTTACCAAAAGCAATTAATTGATCTATATTGTTTTAAAAGTTGTTAATCAAAAGTTATATCGTTTTAGGAGTACAATATATGGTTTAATTATTTGCTCGTGTTACAGGAAACACCCGGTAGATGCCTCAAACGCATTAATGGGTAGTGTTTCTTTAGTTTGTTAATAATTTAATATATTTATGTTTTTTTGTTCAGTGGCCAACACGGCGTCCATAGACACGGGAGAGGAGGGTTATGGTTTCCCGAAGGACCCGCAGGCCGACTACGGCGCGCACCCCTGGAATCTCAAGGTAGGTTTCTAAAAAAAATATCGCTGACTGTACTTTTATATCAACAGACAACTAATATTAATCGAGACTATAAAGCAATTATTAAAATTCTTCGTGTTACTTTACGTATTAATTGGTTTTACACCACACCATTATATAGGTTTCAAAATATACAGAAGTTAGTTTCCAGTTCGTAATTTATGATATTAAAAACTTGTTGCATGTCTATAATAGTACATTATTGCAGAGGCCGGGAAAGAGCAATTCGTGGATGAGATTTGATTTTGTCGGACGACGCGAAGCGGAGTCCGACAAAGAAGACGAATCCACGAATTGCTGTTCCTGCCGAGGCATATATAGTGCTTGTTAAGTACTGGACATACGCACGAGAGGAGACGCGCGGGCGGCGGACAGAGCGCGACGTCATCGCGGCAAGCCGCAAGCGCCACGCGGCACACACTCGGCTTCATATACTCCACCGGCAACGGACGAATACCGTAGTAGATTTTTATAATTGTTTGGCCGGGATTCAGCTGTAATTGAGGCGGAATAAACCAGCCTATTTTAATACAGTCCGCATTTTCATTTCTACGTCCAGTAGGACCCTAACAGTGCTTTTCTCCAAACATGCGAGGAAATCAGGTAAAATAATCATAATTTAAACATGAACCAGCACTCAAATCGAGCCTTCACATCAAAAACGTTAAAATCAATTTCGCTCTTTAATTATTTTTTTAAAGTTAAAGGCACAACTATTCTGCCATTCAGTACCATTCAATATTCGCTCATTCAATATAATTGTGCAATATAAGCTGTATTTGCACGCATGAGATCCTTAAAAAAATATAAAAGTTATATAGTCTTTGATTTTATTAAGCAGTATTCGCACGATCATACACGTCGGTCTTACACGACTCTATCCTATATCTTGAAATGACGCTGACCGGGTCGTGTAGACTAGGGAATGCAAACCGGTTTTAACCAAAACCGAAAAAACCGGTTAAAACCGGTTTTTTGACGGAAAACCAAAACCGGGTTTTTAGAATTTGAAAAAACCGGTTTCGGTTTTATTCGGTTTTTTTATTTACCTAAGTTGCATGTTTTATTCATTATAAAGGTATAAATCGGTCCTAAACCGGTTGAATCGATATCAAATCAAATAATGTGCTGTTGTGTTAGTTTGATCATTTGTAACGCTAAATGAATTTTTACGGTACAAAATACAAAAATACGATAGATTTAAATAATATAAAGTACTTACTGGCAGTGGCAGGACATCCGTGCTGGTGTACGAATTGTATAGGAGTACTTTTTAATAAAAATGGGTATAAAAGGTCTTACTTATAATTTTATTATGCGATGCGCTGTAGAAAAATTCCACGTAATCAATTATATCAATGGCAGCTTTAAAGTCTTTTGTTGGTTCGGTGATAACGACTTACCGACAACCTTTTTTGTCTCTTTCGCACTAATAGGAAAGGGTAGTTCAATGGAATTACTTGACTACCTGCTCAGTTTAAGCTAACACCATCAGTTTCTAATTGACTTTTCGAGAAGAAACACGTGACGTGAATTTGTTGTATTAGCTTGTTTCATTTATTTCCTACTTTACAAATCCATAATAACTTAACAAATATTTTTATAAAGGAAGGTAGTAACAGTAAACGAATTAACTACTTGAATATATACTAGAAGACAGCGAAAAACGTAGAGCAAGATTTCGGATTGGGCCATTTGATTTAAGACAAATAACATTAAATTATAAATTGATAGTCATATATTTAAGAAAAAAATACCTATCCCTTCGGGTTTTTTTTTCGTATGGCTTTTTGTTACTCTACTTCAAAGATTTACAGTTTTTAAGTACTATACAGCTTCTTTAGTTAAGGTGGTAAAATCCTCTACTTGCCCATGGTATTTGGTTAGAGGACAGTCAAATACCGTGTGGTGTACGGTCTGCTCGGGTGCTCCACACCGGCATACTGGTGATTCGCACCAGTTCCATTTGTGCCATAGATAGGCACAGTTTCCAACTTCCGTCCTTATCCGATTCAGCATGCACCAAATGCGTCGGGGCTCCTCAAAGCCAGCAGGTCGTGTCGTGGTATTAGGCTTGGAGACTTTGCCAGGGAGAAATCTTGATTCCCATTCAGATTCCCAAGAATCCCGTAGGTTAGACATTGGTGCTGGATCATGGAATCTCAGCGCTGGAGGATCGCGAGACTTAAGTCTTGTCTTTTTAAGATCGTGAAGGTCTTCATGGACAGGTAAGTTTGGGGATGGCCGGATCTTTTGTATTTCAAGGCCATGGTATCTTTCTCTCCGCATATGAGGTAGTATGTGGGGGGATAGGACTGGTAGCCAATAGATCGGTGTGGCCTTGAGGCATCCAGAGATGAGACGCATCGTGTGATGGAGTTGGACGTCAACCAGGGAAGTGTGAGCGCTGTTCAGCCAAACGGCAGAGCTGTATTCGGCTGTCGAAAATCCCTTCGGTGTCTAACCAACTAACCAAAAAAATAATTTAATAAAATTGGTTTGTTCCTATTCCTAGTTACAAATAACATTAAGTCATTTGACAATTCCCATACAATACAATAAAATAGTCAGATATTCTGTCTTTAATTTCGTGATAAAATCGTGTATCTACTATACTAGCATTAGTTTTTACACGTGAAGCAATCTTTTCTTCATTCCATGGCGATGAATTTAAGAATTGTTGACTCTAAAAACCGAAACCGGTTTTAACCGGTTTCGGTTTTTTTTTTTGGAAAACCGAAGAAAAAACCGGTTTTGAAAAACCTCCGGTTTTTGCATTCCCTAGTGTAGACGCGGCCCGCGGCTATATTAATTGGCTGTATGCCGTCCGCTAAAACACGACAATACTGTTTTTTTTTTATTTGAGTACAATAAGGTGAACATTTCCGAGCATATCGGAGTAAATAATATTATTGTAGTATATTCATAAATATGTATTGGTGTGGGTAGGTTTTTAAAAATAATAAATCAGTCTATATCCAGCTGTCTTTGTGTTTACTTCATGGTGGCAGCGGTGCTCGGAAATATCGAATAAATTACATTATTAAGTGTCGTGCGGTGAACTTTTAACATTAATACAAGTGCACTGTTAGTAAATACGTGTTTTTAACAATGGAGCACGCGCGTCCTCCTACGGAATTAGCTTTAGAAGGCGGCCCGGCGAATCGTGCTGATTCATGGCGCAAATGGTTAAAGCAGTTTAAAGTGTTTTTAAAGGCATCTGGTGTATACAAGTGTAACGTGACTATTAATATTGCACTGGCAACACTTTGCTAGCTAACGTCATAGTGAACCAATGGCTACGTCAACCGGTCGGTCACGGTTGACAGTTGACACACTTCGGAACGAGACGTCTTCGTGTAAGGTTGGTGACATTTGAAATATTTATGTATATACTTTGAATAGTTGAATATTTTGCCAAATAAACAATTGATTCATTATTTGTTGTTTAAAAACTATCTTTTACCTTGAAATATCGGAACATATCAGAAGTAGGGATCGTTGCGAAAAAAATAAATAAACTTTTCGTACGTACCACGCCACTAGCTCGAACATTATTGAATTCAAATAAATAAATAAAAATGTTATCTATACCAAAAATATGAGTGAAAACAGAAAGAATATTAATATTTAGACATATTAAGTACCGTTTATTTTAAAAATAATCCGTTAGTGAACTGATGCATATGGATTTCAAATCGGAATCCTACCGACATTGTTTAATTTTTTTTTTAAAACAGTCAGTTAATTGCAAAAATATAAGTGAAATATTAAAGAACTAACAATATTATATGAATTTAGTGTTTATAATTGTAAAAATAATACATTTTGAAGCAGATGAAGATGGATTAAAGAAAACCGGTTGATAGTTGTTTTTTAATTACTTCAAATATCGATAAAATACAAAAATATAGTTAACAATAGAAAGAAGGAATATATTTATATACATTATGTACAATTAATCGTAAAAATAAATAGAGGTGGATTGGATAAACATGGATTTAAAGGAAATAATCATGATACTATGGGGTGAATAGATAACCTCACAATAACTTGTTTTTGTGACTTACCCTCATATTCATAACAATAATAATACATGATTGATTATCTTATTCAGACATAAAATTAATCTAATGTCAGACTGAAAAATTGAACTTTTATGTGTTTCGCTCTGTTAATTAATTGTTAAGGATTTTCAATTTTCAAGAGCTCACATAAAACCTATGAGTTTCAGAAAATGAGTGACGAAGATACTGAAAGGAAGCGGCCTGGAGGTTCGCGACGCAGCCGTGGGCGCAGTCGCTGTGATGATCGGAGTACGCGTGCGCGACATACCCGCAGCCGCAGCCTACGCAGACCCCGCAACTCACTGACAAGGCCAAGTCGCAGTCGCAGTCGTCGTGATGATCGCGCTTCGCGGACGAGGCCTAGCCGCAGTCGCAATCGTCGCCGAAGTTCGAGCGTCGACAGCACTGAATCACTGCGAGAGCGAGAGCGGGAGCTCAGACGGAAAAGAGAACAGCTCAGGATTCTTGAAAATGAGGTACGTTGTAAACGTTCACGAATAAATGACGAGCGTGAAGTGCGTTCTTTACCATCGATGCGTGCCTCTCGTGGCCAAGCCCGTAGCAAAAACTCGCCACAAAACCGCCGTCATATTCGTGATCGTTGTCTAACAACACCTGCTAAGGAACGCAGCCCTAACTTTGATGGAAATAGAAATGAGAAGCATAAATCAACATCAAGTTTTTTTGATGAGTTTGTAAAATTATTAAAATCAAAGACTGGGCATAGCGAATCGTTTTCTGGCTCGAGTCTAAATAATGTCATACCTGAGTTTGACCCTATGTCAAAAGAGCAGACAGTAAATGTATGGCTCGACAAAGTCGAGGAATGCTCAGAAATTTATAATTGGAACGATAAACAAACGATTCACTACGCCCTGCCAAAACTTACTGGACTTGCGAAGACCTGGTATCAGGGTCTACCCTCAATTAAGCATACATGGACTGAGTGGAAAGAATTATTAAGAGAATCATTTCCAGCCACTGAAAATTACGCTGAATTATTAACTGATATGCTTAATCGACGGGTACGCCCTGGGGAATCATTTGAGATGTATTACTTTGCAAAAATTAATCTTTTAAATAGGTGTAAGATATTTGGAAAGCAAGCTGTGGACTGTTTACTTTACGCGATTGATGACAAAGGTGTGCGTGTAGGCGCCCAGGCAGCTAAATTTGACAAGCCTGAAGATGTACTTGAATTCTTTAAAACTATAAAATCGAATAATAGAAACCAATTAGACAACGCAAATAATATGAACCGTGATAGGCGTCCAGGTAACACAAATACTTATTTATCAAAGCCCAGTGATGTTAACGGTAGCGCATCTAAAAGTAATAGCCAAAAGGGAACTATTAAGTGCTTTAATTGTCAGAGTATGGGACATCCCAGCTTTAAATGTCCCAAACCCCTAGTAAAGTGTACTACTTGTAATTTTATTGGTCACGATTCTCTACATTGTACAAAAACGAAAGAAAATCTACCTAAAGAGAAAAGTGTTCTTAGAGTTTCAGTGTCTGAAAATACGAGCGACAAATATAGGATTCTAATAAACGTAAACGGTATCCCCATACTGTGCCAAGTAGACTTAGGAAGTGAGGCTACTCTTGTTCAGAAAAATGCTGCTTTGCAATTGGGTATTACTTGGAAAGAAGTTACGGGTCCTTACCTGACAGGCCTAGGCAACGTCCCATACTTACCATTGGGTTTTGCTTTAGCTGATATAGAGGTTCAGGGCATTAAAGAAAGGGATGTAGAAGTATTTATAGTAGATGACCATTTAATGAAATGTAACGTCCTACTTGGCCATAGCTACACGGAGAGACCTACGTTGACGATTATTAAAACTCCGATAGAATTGAAGTTTGAACGAACAGAACATGTTGATGACTTGAAAGTTGAATTACATACGGCTTGTGATGTCTCCATAGATGTAGGTGAAATGATATCTGTTCCAGTAAAGCCTAACATTTCTTGTCATGGCAATTTTTATGTGAATGGGTCGGTTAGGGGCCCTGTTGGGCAAGAATACTACCTCATGCCAGGCGAATACCAAGTTAAAGGTGTTAACTGCAATCTTTTTATTCAAAATGTTAGTTCAACGTTGTTGCACTTTAAAGAAAACACCCTTATTACACGTGCCAAATTTGTAGGAAGTAGTAAGAGCGTTTTGCATATTTCAAATGAGTTGCTCCCTCAGGAATCCGTGAGACCCAAGTGTGGAGAACAGTTAACTGACAGCCAGAAACGCCAATGTGAAGAGTTACTAAGTGAGTTTAAAGATTGTTTCTCAACCGGAATGCACGACTTAGGGTTTACTAACGTAACTGAGATGGAGATTCACCTTAAGGACACTACTCCGGTAGTATATAGACCGTATCGTTTAGCTCATTCCGAGCGTAAGCTAGTTCAGGACATGGTTAGTGATATGTTGGATCATGGAATAGTGCGTGAGTCCGAATCTCCCTACGCGAGCCCAATCGTATTAGTCAAAAAGAAGTCGGGTGAAAAACGCCTTTGCGTAGACTACCGCGCCCTCAACAGCCGCACCAAAAGAGATCATTATCCCTTGCCTCATATTGAGGATCTATTGGATCAGCTTTCTGGCCAGTCGTTATTTACTTCCCTAGACTTAGCCTCTGGCTATCATCAAATACCTATAGCCGAGAATTCCCGCGAGAAAACGGCGTTTGTCACACCTGATGGTTTATATGAGTACAATCGGGTCCCGTTCGGTTTGGCAAACGCTCCTGCGGTTTTTCAGAGGGCAATTCACAAAGTCCTCAGTAAATCCAAAGTAAAATATGTCGTAATTTACATGGATGATATTTTGATACCGTCCAAGTCCTTCGAGGAGGGGCTTGAACGTCTTAAAGAGGTCTTAGGCTTATTAAAAGAAGCAGGTTTTACTTTAAAAATGGAAAAGTGTCACTTCTTCCAAGAGAGAATTGACTTCCTTGGATTTGAGATAGATAAGGATGGTATAAGGCCGGGGCTCTCAAAATCTGAAGCCGTAGCCAAATTCCCAACACCAACCAATCAACACGAAATAAGGAGGTTTCTTGGGTTGGCGAGTTTCTTTAGGAGATTCGTTAAGGGATTCGCCGTAATAGCGAGGCCTTTGACGAACCTCTTGAGAAAGGATACTCCCTGGCAGTGGAGTGATCCCGAAAACCAAGCCTTTCAAACAATAAAGGACAAACTAATAGATAGGCCTGTTCTTGCATTGTACGACCATACCGCAGAGACGCAATTGCATACAGACGCCAGCAAACTCGGCATTGCAGGCATACTGATGCAAAGGAAACAATCCGATGCCTGGCGGCCAGTCGCTTACTATAGCCGTCAAACTCAGCCTGACGAAATGAAACTCCATTCATTTGAACTCGAAACGCTTGCTGTTGTGAGTTCTCTGAGCAAATTTCGTACATACCTTATCGGTATAAAGTTCACCATAGTTAGTGATTGCAACGCTTTACGGTCGACTTTTACTAAAAGGGACCTTGTCCCACGCATATCACGCTGGTGGATACAATTCTTAGAATTCGACTGCACCATCGAATATCGTCCAGGTGAAAGAATGTCACACGTTGATGCCCTCAGCAGGGGACCTGTATCAGTGGGTCCTGATCCAATACATACACTGGATGTTTTATCCGTTGGTACTGAAGATTGGATAACCACTGTGCAGTCCTCTGATGACGAAATCAAACGCATTAAGGACATCCTGGAAGACCCGGAAACACCTAAGATCGTTGGTATCTACAAGGACTACACACTTAAAAATGGACGGGTCTTTCGCGTACTTAAAGATGGGGGAACAAGGTGGGTAGTCCCAAAAGGAGTTCGTTGGCAGCTTTTGAAAGCTAACCATGACAGCGTAGGCCATTTTGGCTTTGAGAAGACGCTAGAGCGGATACGCTCTTCCTTTTGGTTCGCAAAGATGCGTAAATTTATAAAAAAATACGTATCCGCTTGCCTTGAGTGTGCCCATCATAAGTTGCCAGCAGGCTCCCGAGAGGGACTACTACACCCCATCCCAAAGGTTGACGTTCCATTTCACACACTCCACGCCGACCATCTCGGACCATTCCCAAAAAGTAGACGCGGTTTTACTTACATATTAGTGATGGTGGATGCTTTCACAAAATACGTAAGCCTTTTCCCTGTTCGAAGCACTAAAACTAAGGAAAGCATTAGGGCATTTAAAATCCTCTTCAGTTATTTTGGGTCGCCTACGCGGTTAATAACAGATAGGGGCACAAGCTTCACAAGTAAGAAATTCAAGACCTTCTTACAGTCGATTGGCACGAAACATGTTCTCAACGCCGTTGCTACACCAAGGGCCAATGGGAAGGTCTAACGCTATAATAGGACGATCTTGTCTGCTCTTGGTTCCATGGTGCATGGCAAAAATAAGAACACTTGGGAAGACTTACTCCCTGATGTACAGTTAGGGTTAAATACGACAGTTCATGACGTCACAAAGAAAACGCCAACGGAACTCTTGTTTGGTAGAACACTCACAAACCCGTCACAAGGCATATTAAACGAAATCGCGGACGATATTGAGGATCAAAACGTAGACAATAGAACAATACAGGACATTCGGTCTCAGGCTTCGGATAACATAAAAGAAAATAAAAAAAAAACAAAAGAGCGATATGATAAAAACAAAAAACCAAAGGATAATAAGTAATGTTTGAGTCGGGCATGATTGGCGTACGAACTCGCCGCCCAGGAGTGGCTCAAACTGCCAACATTTGTGACTTGATTATAGAGAGGAATGATTGAGTCGGGCAGGATTGGCGTATGAACTCGCCGCCCAGGAGTGGCTCAATCATATCCATAATTGATTGTGTGGTTGTGAAGGAAGTAACTTCCACACTCAGGGAGGGTGTCTGGAATCGGGTATGATTGGTGTATGAACTCACCGCCCAGGAGTGGTTCCAAACATCGCAGTCATGACAGTGAGGCAGTTGTGGGGAACAACTTTCTTACTTCATGACTATAATTGGAGTGATATTCATAAATCAAATAGATTAGTGTGAAATTATATATGATATTCAATTGAGACATGAATTCCGTTGTTTTCTTAGATGAATTATTAGATTCTGATTTTTAGATGAATTGCGAATATTGTGATTGTAGCGTACTTGTGAAATCGAATTAGAATAAAATCTAGAACGAAGAGGCTCGTTCCTGAAGGATGGCCGACTGTAACGTGACTATTAATATTGCACTGGCAACACTTTGCTAGCTAACGTCATAGTGAACCAATGGCTACGTCAACCGGTCGGTCACGGTTGACAGTTGACACACTTCGGAACGAGACGTCTTCGTGTAAGGTTGGTGACATTTGAAATATTTATGTATATACTTTGAATAGTTGAATATTTTGCCAAATAAACAATTGATTCATTATTTGTTGTTTAAAAACTATCTTTTACCTTGAAATATCGGAACACAAGGAACCTTCGGATGTACAAGCGAGTTTATTAATAAATCTTATCGGGTCCGAGGGATACGACGTGTACACAACGTTCAAGTTTGATAAAGAGGAGGATCGCGACGACATTGATAAGTTGATTGAAAAGTTTGATCAGCATTTTGGCACAAAAACAAATGTTATTATGCTGCGATTTAAGTTTTTCACACGCAGTCAAGAGCCGGGTGAAGGCATCGATGAATATGTAACCGCTTTGAGAATCATTAGTCAACAGTGCGAGTTTGATAAACTCGAAGATGGCTTGCTACGCGATCGCATCGTGTGCGGGATTAAGGATAGCGTAGTACGGGATAGACTCTTGCGCACAGACGGGTTGACATTAGAAAAAGCTATACGAATATGTCAGTCTAGTGAAATAACGAGTGAAGAGAACCGGGAGATCGAAGGCGTGAAGAAGGAGTCAGTGAGTATGTCGGTAGATGCGTTGAGGAATCGCTCGGGCTGTGGGCGTGGGTCGGTGCGTCGTGGCTGGCGCGGAGGCCGCGGAGGCGGCGCGCGCGCGTCCGGCGGCGGCGTCGGCGGCGCTGGCGCGGCAGCCGGCGGCGCGGGAGCGGCCGGGAGCGCTCGGGAGCGATTATGTGCATCGTGTGCTGAAAGCTATTGTGACGGCGGGGCTCGTTGCGCGGCTAAAAGTGTTAAGTGTTTTTTGTGCGGAAACAGAGGTCATTTTAAAAAAGTGTGTCCGGCGCGTAAATCGAACAAAGTGTATCAACTACAGGAGGACAGCGACGACCTGTATTATTTGGACACTATCAAAAACGTCGATCACATTGAGGACTCAGAGTGGTATGAATCATTACCGTTACTTTGTTCAGATAGATTAGTAAGACATAAATTTAAACTGGACACTGGTGCAGATCTCAATGTAATATCTAAATCTAATTTTGTGAAATTAGGCTTTAGTCTCTCGGATATAAGCGCCGACAATATAAAAGCGCAATCATATTGTCGCAATTATATTCCCTTTATAGGCTCGTGTATTATTAAATGCATATACAAACAACAGGAATTTATGTTGAAATTTATTATAGCGGAGGGGGAATATCAAAGTATTCTTGGAAAATACGCTCTGAGAGAATTAGGCCTAGTAAAACGTGTCTATTCGCTAAACGTTGACGACTTTACTGATTTGTTCAGTGGCCTAGGTAAACTTCCAGGTCAGTATAAGATACCTATTGAAAGCGACGCGTGTCCATGCATTTGTCCTGTACGCAAAATACCGTTAGGTGTCAGGGATCAGTTGTTGACCGAGTTGACTCGCATGGAGAGTTTAGGTGTCATACGTAAGGTTACGCACCCCACCTCGTGGGTAAATGCTATAGTTATGGTTGCTAAAAAAGATGGGAGTTTTCGAGTGTGCCTCGATCCACGACCATTGAACCGCGTTATACGTCGTCAGCACTACCCGTTGCCTACGGTAACAGAGATAGCGACAAAGTTAAAGGGAGCGCGTTACTTCAGTAAGTTAGATGCCAGGTCCGGGTTCTGGATGATCCAGTTAGACGATGACAGTGCCGATCTGTGCACATTTGGCACGCCATATGGTAGGTATCAATTTTTACGCTTACCATATGGAATTAATTCGGCTTCTGAGGTGTTTCACAGTAAAATAAGACAGCTGCTGGAGGACCTCGAAGGTGTCGATTCGTTCGTCGATGACGTTATCGTCTGGGGAGCCACGGAGGAAGAGCATGACAGTCGGTTACGAAGTTTGCTTGAAAGAGCGAGACAAGTAGGTATAAAATTTAATAAGGAAAAGTGTGAATTTTGTGTGAGTGAGGTAACATATTTAGGTCATACTTTTAATTCGGAAGGGGTTAAAATCGATGACAAAAAATTAAAGGCTATTAAAGAAATGCCGAGCCCTAGTGACAGGCACTCTCTAGAAAGGTTTCTAGGTATGATCAATTATGTTGCCAAGTTCATTCCTTGTTATTCGGAACAAGTAGCTCCACTTAGAAACCTCCTTAAAAAAGACAGTGAGTGGTGCTGGGGCGAGTGCGAGGAGCACGTGGTGCGCGCGTTGAAGCAGGCGCTGTGTGAGGCGCCGGTGCTGGCGCTGTTCGCGCCGGATCGTCCCTGCGTGCTTTCCGTAGATGCGAGTAGCCAGGCCCTAGGAGCTGTTGTCCTGCAACAGGAGCGTCCGGTTGAGTTTGCTTCTGCCACGCTCACCGACACGCAGCAACGCTACGCGCAGATCGAGAAGGAGATGTTGGCGATTGTTTTTGCTCTCGAGAGGTTCCATCAGTATGTATACGGGAAATCAGACGTGGTAGTTGAAACGGACCACAAACCCTTGGAAGCGCTGTTTAAGAAATCCCTGGATGCTGTACCGGCTCGGTTGCAGCGTATGATGTTGCGTGTTCAGAGGTATGATTTTTCTGTTGTATACAAACCCGGAAAGTACATGTTCATCGCGGATACTTTGTCACGTGCGGCCCTTCCAGACTTAATGAGCGATAAGATCTCACAGGAAGTTGACGATCAAACCTGTTTCTTGTTGCGGTCGGTGCGCATAAGTGATAACAAGATGGATACAATAAGACAAGTCACTTGCAAGGACAAGGTATGTCAAGTTTTAATAAATTACATCAAAAACGGGTGGCCAACCTCAAAACACGAGTCTGATGAATGTGTGCGAGCATTATGGGACGGCAGGGAATGCTTTGAATACACAGACGGCGTCTTATTCAAGAATAATCTGGTGTATATTCCGACCGGACTCCGAACAGAGATGGTGTCGCGGGTGCACGAAGGCCACCTCGGCATAGACCGGTGCAAGCGGCGCGCCAGGGAGGTAATGTGGTGGCCGGGCATGTCGCGTGACGTCGAGCGCGCCGTGCGCCGCTGCCGCACCTGCGCGCAGCACGCGCCCGCGCCGCAGCGGGAGCCGATGGTGCCGCACCTCATACCGGGCATACCATGGGCCAAAGTTGGTTCGGATAGTTTTGAGTACAAGAGTAAAAACTACTTGCTCTTAGTCGACTACTTTTCAAACTTTGTCGAGGTATGTCCCTTAAGATCTATAAATTCAGCCGCTGTAGTGCTAGCACTAAAGGATCAATTTGCCCGACACGGAATTCCAGTGGAGCTCATTTCAGATAACGGCCCAGCCTATGCGTCGAGGGAATTCAAGAAATTTGCAGAAGTCTGGGACTTAAGGCACTCCACGTCATCTCCCAACTACGCTCAATCAAACGGTCGCAGCGAACGAGCGGTAAGGACAATGAAAATGATCTTAAAAAAATCATTGGACACGGGTTCAGACTTTTATTTAGGTTTATTGAATTTTAGAGCCACGCCGCGGGATGGAATCGCTAGTCCTGCACAACTGCTAATGGGTAGGAGATTAAATACGCGATTACCAATTCATGAGGATAAATTAGTACCGGATAGGGACAACACGGTCGATTAACACGGCTAATTAACACCCTTATACTGCCCATTATTGATTATGGTGATGTGTGTTATCCGGACTTAAACGAAGAGTTGCTCGATAAATTGGACCGCCTGCTTAATAACTGCATTCGCTTCGTTTTTTGCCTCCGCAAATATGATCACGTTTCTTCTTTTCGCGCACAACTTGGCTGGCTTCCCATTCGTCAACGACGCAATATTCGCTTGCTTTCCACTCTTTTTTCTGTGCTTAACGATCCACATTCTCCTGAATACCTCAAATCCTTCTTTCAATATTATGGCGTTACCCGCGACCGTCAACTTCGCTCTTCTGGCAATATGTCTCTGTCCATCCCTCTTCACCGGACTGGGTTCATGTCAAATTCGTTCACCGTGCAGGTGGCGCGTCTTTGGAATGGACTTCCTTTTTACATCAAAAATGCGCCAAATAAGTTCGCTTTCAAAAAATCATTACGTGCTTTCTTTGCTAGCAGAATGAAAGATTCTTAATGTATTTATTTATTAGCTTCAGATGTTTCGTCTTTATTTATATATATGTATATATATCTACATATTTATTTATATATGTATGTGTGTATTATGTTTGTATGTATATGTTATTTCATGTATTTTTGCTTGATTTGTTTTGCTATTGTAATTGTAGCACCGCTCTCAATCTCTCTGCTTAGCCTTAAGGTTGACTGGTAGAGAATGCCTCGTGGCATTAAGTCCGCCTTTTGTACTATAAGATTGTTTTCTTTTGTGCAATAAAGATTAAATAAATAAATAAATAAATTATGATAACATAGTGCGTAATCAGGCGCGGAGTAAACAATGGCACGACGAGCGGGCGCGAGCGCTGCCGGAGCTGCAGCCGGGTGATGACGTCATCGCACTAGACGGCAGTGGCGGCAGGAGGCGCGCGGCGCGGGTCACGGGCCGGGCGTCACAGCCGCGATCGTACTTCGTAACGGATGCCTCAGGCAAGCGTTACCGAAGAAATAGGCGGCATCTGATTAAGCTGGAACCCGAGATTGCATCTCACGCATCATCTCATCACGAGATATTGGACGGTGAAGATGCAGGGTGTTCAAGCGATGACAGGGTTTACGACGACGTAGGAGAGTCACTCGATACGGCCCCCGACACCGCGGTTCAGGATACGCGTTCTCAGACCGGTCAGCCTGTTGTCTCAGGGCGTAATGAAAATAGCTATCAACGCTTGCCGAGGGCTGCTGCTATAGAGGCCAGAAAAAAGTTAAAGCAATAATAACCCATGTTAAATATATATAAAATAGGTATATTACATATTTACCTATGTCAATCATGTATATCGTAATTGCAGTTCCTCGTGTTAGCAAAAATAAACCTTATGTATATGAGAACTTTTATATATGAACGATTATTGAATGTAATAGTTAAAGTATGTACCTAAACAAATAATCTTAATGTTAAGTTGGACCTGATACAAGCAAATTTAAAAATATCTAACTGTTTTTAATTAATTTCATTTCATTTATTCCTTGCTTTGTTATTTTAACACAAGTTTGCAATTAAGTTTAGGCATACGTATGATCACAACAATAATTCACAAGGATAGGAAGGATAAACATTATAAATTAGTATGTTATGTTCATAACTGTGCGGCCAATATGTAAGATTAAGATTATAGATACTGCATCTCACGAAGGTAAGCTGTCTAGCGAAATTAGACTTTGATAACATAATAATAAAAGTGAAAATCTAGGCTCTTCATGAAATGTACTAGCTATAATTATATACTGTAAGGAGTTACAATAACTTATAATTACTGTAATCCAAATCGGTTAAAACTTGTAATAATTGGATTACTTCAACAATTCATTAAGAGGGAGATGTAGTATATTCATAAATATGTATTGGTGTGGGTAGGTTTTTAAAAATAATAAATCAGTCTATATCCAGCTGTCTTTGTGTTTACTTCAATTATAATAAATAAATCTTCTCTGCTGGTGTCCGGGCGATATAGCCGTGACGATGTGCGCTCGCTAGGTGGGCTCTTTGGCGTAGACGGGGGTCTGTAGCTCTGTATAAAGACTAGCCCAGCGGGTTGTCCGGCATCAGTTCACGAGCGCCCACCTGGTGGGTTCCTGGCAGTGTCAGCATTCGAACCCTCGACCTCCTCACAGGTCCTGGCGCGGAACCCGAACAACGTGCTCCGCTACCTCGGCCCAGTGCTGGGCGTGACTGTGCCCACGCTCCACCTCAGCATGCTGTTCAGCACCTCGTGCTGGCACCGCGACCCCCACGGCCTGCCCTGGACCGAGTACATGCACAGCGGGGCCGAGAAGATATGGTGCGTGCACTTGTGTGTGTGTGTGTGTGTGTGTGTGTGTTTTTGTGTGCGTGTGTGTGTGTGTGCGTGCGTGCGTGCGTGCGTGCGTGCGTGCGCGTGGTAATGTTTATAGCAAATATTATAAATATATCTAATTGCTCTAGGTAAGTATACAATGGAGATGCCTCTTTAACTTTGCTCAACCCGTTACCATCAAGATGTCGTCTCTTTGACGTCCGCAATCCAAGTGTACGAGTCTGTACCCCACTCTCTTTAGCTTCCGCTTACCCCTGCCACTTGCTAACTCTAGTATTGCCAGGGAAGCCATTAAACATTACCCATCACCCTGATATTAAACTTAGGTATTTTAAGAATGTTGCCAAGTAAAATTCATATTTGCATACACTATTTGGTGCAATTACTAAAAAATCATGACATTCGGCCATCCTACTTCGTGCATGACTCCGGCGCACGAAACTCAATCAAAGGTCGAAAAGAAAATAGCTGAAAAAGCTCATTTAGGGAAACTTATAAAATATTTCTTATCCAGATAAATAAATTTAGGTACAATTCTTCTATTCAGCATGAAATTCATCTGTAACTAAAATCCTTTTTCAGTCTTCTAATAATTACATCAATAACATTAAATGTATAAACTTTATTTTAGATCAATATATTTGAGATCCCGTATATCATGACATTCGGTCTTCAGTTGTCCCTTGTTTATATTTACTGTCAGTTGCATATGTTTCACTCTATTAGAATTTTACTTTGAACGTTTATTCTTGATCTTAATTTCAACTTATTAGAGCTTGATATTCTTCTTTTGTCTACTAATACATGTAGGCAATATTTCGTTGGTTATTTTCTCAGTGAAAAATCCTATTATCCGATGTTAGTCTCACAAATGCTTAACCCGTTTTTTTATACAGAGATATTATAACTTTGTACAACGAATAGATAATTTGTTCGTTTACAAATAAAAAAATGATATTTTACGTTTAAGAGTTTTAAATTTTAATATTATGAACACTTAATAATTTTTATTATTTCGCTGAAACATACCTGACAAATAAATCAGTATTTTGTTCCTCTGTCGGATGTTACTTATTTATTAATTAACGCTGTTACCATCCCCACTATGTTCTATAGGATCAATATAATAGTTTCTCATGTACTGAGATATTCTGAGTGTGAATCCATATTGGTATGTGTTCCAGCATAGATACCTAAATAACCAGATTAAAACAATTATCAAAATTAACAAATAAAATCTTTAACAATGTTTTCATAATTTATAATTTATGATTTCTGATTGTAACACTACACTATTCTCAGTTTGTATGTTATAGGTTCAAAACCTATCGGTGTTACTTACTACTTTTTTTTTTTAATGTGATTAGCGTAAAACCTTGCTAAGCTGTTGCCGAATAGCCTCAAACCCGACAGAAACACTTGATTCAGGTGTTAGTAGCAAAAATATAATTTATCATGCACAACTTTACATTTTTATTTTTGCAAATTATGGAACATAATTGCATGTTCCCCAATGTTCCATTATTTTCTACTTTTCTAAGTGTATTTGACAACAAATATATCTAATAAATTACCTTTTATTTTTGACGTTTTATTATATTTCATCTATTATATCAAAAATAAATGAACTGGTAGGGTCAAATGGAAGATTATCAACGCACACCTTTTCGATATCATATCATACCGATACCTATCATTCGTTACAGCAATCTTCTAAAATGGCAGATTTATCAAATCAATGCAAGCATTCCAAAAATGAGTTTTTTTTTTTCTTCCCACTCTTTCAAGCAAGTATAGCAGATTTTTCAAAACAATACAATCTTTTCTGATGGTACCAATCTTAATGGCGCAATTTCTGTTTTTATGCATACTTAATTGATTTAAGCATCTAGCGGATATAAGCAATTATAATATTGAACTCTGTTGTCAACATTAAAATTCACACTTAAATAATTTTATATGACATGATTTTTTTGGCATACCTACATAATGTTAAGTAATACATTTCAGTGTATCAATTGACAAATGTAGGTGTTCCATTGAATAAATTTACAATAGACACAGTGACACGAAATTCACTTTTTAAAAGAAAAAGTGAATTATGCAGAAACGTGATAAAAACGGAAAGATTAAAAGCCAGCTTATACCTAAAAAATTTTTTTTATCCTGATACGAATCTTTACAATCGTAACTTTAAAAACGAGAGAGATAGGATGATTTGAAGTGAAGGATATTTTACTGATGTATATGTTACCCTATTGAACTCTCTCTAGATATGTTAGAACAGTTGTTAACAACTACTAATGCTATCCCATCACTTGGATAAGCTGTTCTCTAGACACTGCTTTAAAACCGATTAACAAAAGTATCTTTAGACACTGCTGCTCCGAAGCAAAGTATCTTTAAACACTGGCATAAATACGACTAAACGCACAAAGCGTATTTAAAAGCAAATCAGTTGCTGGAATCACACATAACGAACGTTATTATTTCATGTCTCTTATCAAAATCTAGGTAAAACAATTCAAAATATAAAATTTCTTTAATATACTACTGTACATAAACTTTATTATTTCGAGGACTACATATTTAATATTAGTATTTATTTAGAGGTTATAGCTCTAAACTCCTTCACAGACTCAACCATTTCTACAATCTTGCATCCCTACTGTTTTTATAACGTAGTTTGTATATAACCCTAAATATTCTCCCCATATTTGTTGTTTGGAGGTCTCCAAACTTTTTTTTTAAACCATTAGGAGATTCTTAAAACAACCAGAACTTTAAACTATGACCTTAAATAAAATCATTGTTTAGTGTTTCTATAATAATATATTCAACTATAAGTTTGATCTCAACTAGAACCTCACGATTTGCAAAAAATTAGGTACTATTAGTCAAACGTAGCATAATACAAGTTTATATTTTAAAATACTTGTTCATCGCTGACCGAATTAGCAGCTTTCCTCTACAACGCGGCTCCTTGTCAAACAGACAACACATTTGATTAACTGAGCCCTGGAGGAGATTACATAATATCGTAAAGCCAGATCTGACAGATTTTCGTGGCCGCAAAAATGATTCCGATCTGACCCTTGTTCTTGACAAAATATGTTTCGAAAAAAAAAAATGCATGAAACTTTCAATTAAAGGGCAATAGTACATTATTGCAGAGGATGGGAAAGAGTAATTCGTGGATGAGTTTCGATTTCCAAACATGCAAGGAAATAAGGTAAAATAATCATAATTTAAGCATCAACCAGCACTCAAATCGAATCTTCACATCAAAAACAATTTCCCTCTTTAATTATTATTATTTTTAATTTAAAGGCACAACTATTCTGCCATTCAGTACCATTCAATATCAGCACGCATGAGATCCTTAATAAAAATAAAAGATTCTTTGATTTTATTAAGCAGTATTCGCACGATAACTTCCCGTCCGCTAACAACCGACAATAATAGTTTGATTTTTTATTTATTTGAGTTTGACCATAATGAAAAACTTCCCGTACTATTTTTGCTACAATAAGGTGAACATTTCCGAACATATTGGAGAAAATACATTTTTATTCTCAAATAATTGACACATCAGGTATTTAACGATACTATTACCGCAAGAGGGTCAATCAAGCGCTTTCACTTGATACTAAACTCGATCGCACCTTGTCACAAACGAGATTACCATTAATTCATCAAAACTAGAGTCAACGCGTATAGCCCTCTCAATTTTATAATTTATAGTTATCTGATAATCCTGCTAGCTTAACTATAATCTTATCAAATTATACAAAGATCATAAAAACCTTATATACTAAAGCTATTGCGGAACAGATTAAAGAAACATAATGCAATAATAGCCCGCCCGCTGACAGATAATTGACAACATTTCAAAATTTTCAATATCCCTAAATCGAAAACCATTTCGAGAGGGGCTCCTGTAGATTAAAAAAAAAAAAATTATATTTTTTTTTACGAATTTTTGTATTCAAAATCTGTAAAAATAGTCAAAACGGAAATTGACGTCACCCAGCTCCTTCAGTTCTGCCACTACAAGCAAAAAAAATGACTTCCGATTGGGTTGACATTGTCATTGTCATTGAAAACGGGATAAAAACCATCGTTTGACTTGAGTTTTGACGTTTATGACACTTGTTAATTTGTGATTTTATTTTTAACGTTTTAGGTTATGTCACTCGCACTGTTGTCTATGCTCAAGCGTAAATTAATTCAACGTTTTTTCCAGTGTATGAAACAGATCCGTGACGTCACGATTCTCACAAATGACGTTTGTTACATACGCCCTTTTGTTTCAAGTAACAATATAAATAGATTTTATGACCAAAATATAGGACTTACGCAAAATAAAAAAAAATACGGGTACCTTAAATTAGTGCGTTCTTTCGATGTAGACAATAAAAAGTAGCATTTAAAAATATGAAATGTTGTCAATTGTTTCAAATTGAATGCAAGCACTTGTTATAATTTTCGACTATTTTTAATCCCTTAGCTTCCATGCTTCAACTCCAAAATCTTCTAAATTCTAATTAGAAACAACCGCACGTAATAAGAAAAAAAAAAAACATCAAATTGGCACTCATTTAGACTTCTAGAAGCTTGCAACAAAAATAATAATAAAGTTAATGAAGTACGTTGATTTACCGTATAACAATAATATATGTTTCAATATTTGCAATAAATATTCAAACTTCATAGTTCATTAAAATAGATTTTAATTATCGCTCATTTATGACATATATACTGATTTAATTGACTCAATGATTTATTACCAATTTCGTTTTTGTGAAAAATTCTAAATCTAACAGTTTTCTGCCATCAATCAATCAACATTAGATTTAATTTAATATTCAGGTCCGAAATTATTACATTCATTTCATTTTATGGTAAAAACATATTCATTAGATCATTAGGATAACCCAACGAGGAAAAACTAACTACTTTCTCAATCTATAAATGTATAAATATTTTCTAACTGTAATTTTGTTACAAAGTTAACACAATTGTACCATTTTAACTAGCTCTATAAATTT
This sequence comes from Cydia pomonella, assembly GCF_033807575.1. Classification (NCBI taxonomy): domain Eukaryota; kingdom Metazoa; phylum Arthropoda; class Insecta; order Lepidoptera; family Tortricidae; genus Cydia; species Cydia pomonella. Next base: position 82,343 of record NW_026907878.1, read on the forward strand.
TCATTGACCCATAGCTCAAAGCTTACGCAACAAAAAAAAACCATTCTTACTTAGGCAATACAGATATCAATAAATATAAACATTAACTCAACCCAAACAAGGCAACAGTAAGTATAATGTCACTACCAATATAAATTAAGCCTCCTGTTACCGAACCACAACATTGAAATCATTGTGTCGGCATAATAAATATTCTAGTGTGGATGTATTCGGAGCTTCTGCTATCCTATTTATTTTCCTTCCTTTTTTTACTTAAATATAAGTTATCATTCTCTCAAACTATATTAATTCAGAAATTAATTATTTCTAGGTACATACCTAGATGTTATTTATAGTAAATAATTAGCACATATCCTTCCACAAATCTAAATTCGTTCTCAGTAGGAAACCTGTAGTTTATCAAAATAGCTCATATCATTCATAACAATTTTTAATATTTATACTGACAAAAATCCCATTACACCAACTTATTACTGACGCAGTACCTACTGAATAAATTTTATAAAAGTTAGTAGCCAATACTACCAATCAATAATCCTCATTTCTTATATGGCCACCAAAATACTAGTGTGAACATACCTAATAATATACTATATATTGTGTACCCTTGTATTTGTGAATGGCTTACGTTTTCAACTTAAAAAATAAAGTGTATATGTAAACCACTACTTCTTCCCTTATATACAATATTTAAAAAAAAACAAAACAAGAAATGAAAGAACTTTTTTTATCGATTAAATTCAAACACTCATTTGTAAAACCAAGCGAATCAAATAAATTGATAAAAAACTTAACAGGGGAAAAACTAATCATACAATTACAAAAATTTCATAACATACAGATTTCATTCAGTGTTCTCAATCAACTCATATACGCAATTTTCAAAGTAATGACGAAATAACTAAATATTAACGTCATCTAATTATAACAAAAATATGTACAATATATTGCCCAAAAGCAGAATGCACACATTCATCATCTTTCTGTCTTCATTATAATGTTATAGAACCCGTTTTTAAAGGCCAGACCACCTATGGCCATAACATATAATTACGTCGGAGGGGTGCTGACCTGCAGCGAGTGTGGCCGCACATTCGCTGCTAAGATTGGCTACGTCA